>NW_017672332.1:17876-27172 GCF_001879085.1 Nicotiana attenuata
GATACGAAGCCTTGGGTGCAATCTAAAGTGAGTTGTAATAAACAAAGCCAGGTAGCGTAACTCGGGAGAGTGCGTCTAGTAAATTGTGGTAATTACTCGGGAGAGAGTTACGACAGTCAGAGCGCTCATGATCGGTGGAGAATACTTAGGCGAATTTATAGAAAACGTAGCGGGAAGGATTCCGACAATTGGGGAAATCATAACTCTAGACCTCCTTAATCTCGACTCCAACCCTTATCCTTGTTAATTGATAGTTTTATTGCTTTCTAGTATTTGTTAGTTAATTGGATAAAAAAATAAATATTATAATCTTTTATAATTAGGAAATTGTTTGGGCTTGTATTTCTTAGTGATATTGAACAACTATAGCTAAACCTTAGTTCTCTGTGGGATTCGACTCTGGGCATAAATACTCAGGTTATATTTGCAACGTCCGCATTGTCCTTTTTATAAGGCATAGTTGGGCGTGATCAAATTTTGGCGCCGTTGCCGGGGAACTAACGGTGTAGTTGTAGGTGTACATTGCTAGGTTTCAAGTTTGAACTTTTATTTTATTATTTGATTTTTTTTTATTTTTTTTATTTTAGTTTTATTTGTTTATTTGAGAAACATGACATCATGGAATTATGAGAATTTATTGTTGGTAATTCTACTTTTGATCCTCCTTATGCATATTGTGAAGGAAACCACCCAGGGCAAAATTATCAAAATATTCCCGAGAGCGAGTTTTGTGCACCAACTCAATCTTATGTGTGGAATGTGTGTGATATGTGTGGTGGTCAAGATGGTCACTTTCACGGTTGTGCTTATATTTCTTACCTTCCCCCAACCCCTTACTTTGATGGTTCTTCTTTTTCTGGTGAAGTTAATAGGAACAAAGAACCCAGGGAAGCTGACCTAAAGAAGATCGAAGATATGTTAAAGTGCATTTTGGAACAACATAGTAAATTACTACTGCGGATAGAAAGGCAGGAGGAAACTATTCACAACTTGAAAGTTCACATGAGTCAACTGCTTGAAGTTTTTAATGCTCAACAAGCCAATATTGTGAATAGTATCCAAGAAGAGCGTGAATTAGATACAGAAATTGATGAACTAGAGGATGAGGCTAGAGTAGAACACCAACAATCAATCACACTAGATTTTGAGGATGTCGATGTTGTAGAAGAGATACTAGAGTCAACCAAGGATATTGAGGATACATATTTAGTTGACTCTATTGTCATTAGCGTTGAGAATGTAGATAGTCCCAATGTTCATGTAGTTGAGCGCTTGGTCCTCACTCCAAGCATTTTTTCACATTGTGTTTAGATGATGATACGGAAATAGAGTCGTCCGAGCCATTTGAGGAGTCAAGGAATGAGGAACAAAGTGCTTACATTCTGGAATTCTTCTTGCCAGAAAGTCGGGATTACACACCTCATATAAAAGCCAAGAAGTGCAGAATACTACATTATTTTATTGGGCTAATCAGATTCGTTCCACCACCCCAGGAGCATGATCATAGAGCAGAATCAAAACTTGGGGTCCGATTCATAAGTTCAAAGTGGAGGCAGAAAGTGATTCACGTCGTGCCACGACGTTAAATCAAGCTCTTATTGGGAGGCAACCCAGCTTTATTGCTTTCTTTTTTTTTTTATTTTTTTTATTTTTTTAATTGTATTATTTTTGTAGTGTCAATTTTTTATTTTCTAGGAGCATGGAAAGCAAAGGTATTGGAAGGATGCAACAGCAAACCAAATGGTTGGAACTAAGTGTGAGGTACTCGCACGAAGGACCCAGTTTGGGAGAAGTCTGAGTACCTCATGAACTGCTAGTGCGTCGGCCTTTGGCCTACCAGGGAGTTTCTTTTACCCTCTTGTATGTATGGGTGTGCATTGGGGACAATGCACAATTTTAAGTGTGGGGTGAGGAGATTGTCTGGGTGCCTTTTCATGCTACTTTAGCTGTGTTCGTTTAATTAAATAATTTTTTTTTAAAAGATTGGACTTTTCCTGATGACGGATCTTCTAGACAGTTTTCTTGAGGGACGTAAGTCTAAAAAAAATACCAAAAAGATTTTTTGTTTTGTTTTAGGTAGTGTAGCAATTACCCCTTGGTTTTTCTTCAAAACAACGGTTCTTTTCCAAGGGTTTTATTTGAACCGGGTGTAGTTAGTTTTTTTTTAAGGAATAAGAGCCATTGTGTTGTGCTTTGAATTGAAGCAATATCTCTTGACTTGGTTTTACCTTGAGAACAATGAGTACTTTGGTTGTGACGCTTAGGCTCGGTTTTGACTCTTGTAGAAGTACCTTAAATTGTATGATTTTAACTTTGCTTAACTGCTTTGACTAGAGTGTCTTGATGAATCCAATCCTGAGTGAGTTATGTGCCATGTGTGTGTAAGGTTTTGTGTTATTCTGTGCATTGCATTTGATGCCTAGAACTTGCCCCGTGTATTTGCAAAGCGAAATAGTAGTGTTGTTCAGTCTTGGAAGTGATATAGGCGTTTTCTGGTTGAGCCAGATATGTATATTTTACCCACCTAATTGTTATGTATCTTAGTTAACCTCCTTGAGCCTATAATCCTGTTTCTTGGCAACCACATTACAAGCCTTACCCATTTGTTGGAATTAACCATCTATTTGAACCATTGTAACCTCTCATGAGCACTTGAATTATTTATGAACTTTGTAAAAGTTAAAGTGTGGGGTGGTTGGTTTGGCTTTTGAGTGGAACTAATGAAATAAGGAGAAAGGTGCACTGTTTTGAAAAAGGAAGAGCCACTTGAATTGAAAAAAAAAATATAGTTGGATTGTTGAAAAAAAAAAATTCTTGATAAGTGGTGGCTCTTGACGTAAGTGTGCTTAAAGAAGTATGGGGTAATATAAATTAATGTGAAGGTGGAGTTTTGATTTGACATAAGTATGGGTTTAAATGTTAAAATGTATGTATTAAAGTGCTTAGGGAGGTGTAGTCACTCTTATATCTAAATGTATCCTACCCGTCCCGTAGCCTACATTACAACCAAATAAAGTCCTAATTGATTCAAGATTGAATGAGCTCGATTAGTGGAGTAGTACACTACGGGCAAGCTTATGGTGTATCTTTTGTGGCATATGAATGTTATTTCTGAGAGTGAGTGAATTCTTTCTATCTTGAATTCCTAAGTGTTCGTAAATTTTATTGTGTGGAACTACTCTCTTTTGTTGTGTGAGGGCACTTGTTTCATGAAGGAAAGGTAATGTCAGTGACCTCTATATTAGAGTAAGTGGGTGAGTTGTGAATAATGTGTGGTACTTGTGAGTCAAATCTTGAGGTGAAGATGTTACGCTTTTGTGCTTAGTTTATTTTATATACTCTTGGTGTGATGAGTTAGGAGAATTGTTTAAAAAGGTCGTGTCTATAAAAAAAAAGTGTAGTTTGATTGCTCGAGGACGAGCAATGGTTTAAGTGTGGGGTGTTGATGATAGGCTATAATTGCATATTTTAGTCGCTTATTACACTCGAATTTACTGCACTTTAATTGAGTTTGCGCTTTAATCGCTAGTGTTTTGCACTAATTGTGTGTTTTATGCCTTGTAGGTGTGATTCCGAGCTATATAGATATTATGGAATGAATTTAAGTGATTTGAAGCTTTGAAGTCTGAGTAAAAGCTCAAGGAATTAAGCCGGGATCATGTTCGGGGGTCAAATTTGATAATTAAGTACGAACGAAGACTTGAGGAGGCATATTGCGCACTGTCTAGTAAAATAGACATAACTTTTTGCTCATAACTCCATTTGGGCTCCACAATATATGGTTGGAAAGCTAACTCAAAGGGCTACAACTTTCATGTTTTACGTTTTTCCAAATTTCAAACAGAACAGTGTGAAAAACCGCGCTTCCACCGCGACCGCGGCAGAACCGCGGTAGAAGATGGTCGCGGACAACTGAAGAATCAGAGGGCATGTTTGGCCGCGGTTCCACCGCGACCGCGGCAAAACCGCGGCAGGAGGCAAGAACACATTGGGACATATTTTGAGAAAGGAGAGGGGACATATTTTGAGATATAGATTCGACCTAAGGAGGCAAGAACACATTGGGAGCAAGGCGGAGAATTCTTCTACGAGTTTTTTCTTTCCTCTTCCTATTTTTCATTGTTGGTTATGACTTTTAGTATTGTAGTTTTACATACTATTATGAATAGCTAATTTGTTATCTAGAGTTTTGATAGAACCTTTTGTAGGATAAATTCTTGTTACGTTTTTATATAATTGAGCCATAGATTTTCTCTATTTGTTCAACTACATTTATATTGTGGTTGGTTGAAGAGCTCTCAATTAGCTGTGCCTATTTAGTATGCATAACTCGGGAGAGAGTGCATATTTAGGTAATTGTTGAACAACACCACTCCCAAAGTATATGAGGGATCAATAACCGAGGGTTTAAAGGCGAGATTAGGGATAACGAAGCCTTGGGTGCGATTTGAAGTGAGCTGTATTAAAAGCCAGTTAGCGTAGCTCGGGAGAGTGCGTCTAGTAAATTGTCGTAATTACTCGGGAGAGATTTACGGTAATAAGAGTGCTCATGATCGGTAGAGAATACCTAGGCGAAATTATAGAAGACATAGCGGGAAGGATTCCGACAATAGGGGAAATCATAACTCTAGACCTCCTTAATCTTTTCTCTAACCCTCAGTATCGTTAGTTGTTAATTTACTATTTTAATTTGTTAGTTAAGTGGTTAAACACAAGAATCTTAATATCTATAAGTTAAGAATTGTTCAAGCTTGTCTTCTTGGTGATAGTGAACAGCTGTAGCTAAACCTTAGTTCTCTGTGGGATTCGACTCCGGACTTGTAAACCGGATTATATTTGCAGCGACCGCTTAGTCCTTTTTATAAGGCATAGTTGGGCGTGATCACACAGTTTATTGAATTTGAAAAAATAATTTAAAATAAGTAATAAATACTATGGGTAAAATAAGAAAAAATTTGTTGTCTTGTTTTGATATCGTATACATGCCAAGTAAAAGTGACCGAAAGAAGTACATGACAATATTTAAAATTGCAGGTGCCGTCATTTTATTTTTGGAAAAGCAAAATTCTTCGTGAGTACTCTCCTTTAAGTTAATTACATTTTTATTTAGTTCTGCTCATATAAGTTGCTTAAAATCATCACTTTATTGACTCAAATTTCACAGTCTATCCTCATTTCACCGAGGACTATAACCTCTTTTTGGGTTTGGCGAGATTTATGGAGAAAGTTCAACAAGTTCCAATAGCAGGTCAATACATTTATCCAAGCCGTGTTATTAATGCTCGAACCAACCAATTGTCAACAGACAATATGTTTGTCAGTTTGTGTTATCAATTTCTTTAAGTACAAAATGTCAGTTAATTGTTGAAAGGACCTATTCACTGAAATTGCAAACAAGTCACAATCTTGCAGAGTAGTTCTTGACTCTTTTTCACAACTGAAAACTAAAATCAGTTTATGAAAATGAAGTTGTTTGACATCGGTCACGAAAAAGATTATTACGTATTATAAATAGGGGAAAATTATTAAAGCATTCAAAAATAGCACATATTTTATTTTTAATTCTGCTATAAAATCGAATTGTTGCAAAATATTAGGAAGTATATATTTGATGAGATCTTCTATTTTTCCCTCCAAAGTTCAACCCCGTGTCTCTAGCCACGAATGAAGAAGTGAATAGTGCCACGTCATCGATAACCATTGGGTTGTGGGGACCACCTTTCAGGCGCGCGCACATAACTAATGCAAAACCCAAACACAAAAACCGCCCCATCTATCTAGTCGCTGCTTGTTATATAACATGGCAATCTCGTAGTTCAACCCGTTTCTCAGGGGTATAATAATACTTTGACTCAACCACACAACAGAACTTTCAGTTCATAACAGACAGCTGCTGAGGAAAAAAAACCACCTTCCCCTCTTTCTCTTTTACTTCGGTCCGAAAACCTTAAAACACACAACTCAAGTTGAATGCTTTAACGAAAACCGCAATGGACGCCGACGAGGTAAACCCCCACCGCCCCATTCCGATAATCCGGTCGGATTCTTAACTTATTCAACGGCGGCGCAACCGCTTCAACCACTACTTGAACTTTCCAACTACCTAACCTGATTTCTTTAACCGTTTTTAAATTTTAATTTTTCGTTTTTATTTGACAACTTTTACAAAAAATGGGGATCGATACTGATCATCTTTTAGGTTTACTTTTCTAGTTGCAGATGTGATTTTAGTTTCATTCTGATACTCTGTTGGTGTGTGCTTGATTATTTGTTTTTTATATTTTTTTTGAATTTTGATTTATTTTGTCGCAGAGACTGACGGCTTTGAAGAGGGCGTATGCCGATATAATATTGAACACGGCGAAGGAGGCGGCGGCGAGGATTATGTCGTCGGAACAGAAAGCTGTTAGGTATAAGCAGGAGCTCAAAGTGGCAAAAGAGGAGGCGCTTGGTATGCTGCTGCGTCTCAAACAAATAATGGATTCTAAGGTGAAAATTCTGCTTTTTCTTGAAATGGGTTTTTAGTATATTTTTGAGTATGAGTTGGCTAGACACTTATTCTCTTCAATGTGCGTTCACTTGGGCTTGCTGGGTTGGTGGATTGCAATTGATTGTTCCAGTAAAATCAGTCAAGGGATCTGAATTTTTTCTAATCTTTTTCTATGTCTTTATTTATTGATAACTAGATAAATTGTTAATGAGCTGATTGATGTTGTGCTTAACACAGATGAGCGCTTTATTGATGCGCTGGGCAGTCTAAATGCAATCAAGAGATATTTCTGGTTTTGGTACTGCGTAAAGAATTTTGGGTACCAGAAAGTATAATTGTCTCTCCTGGAACTTATCTTCTTTCCCTTATTCTCAGGCTCCCTTGATGGAGACAAGACATTTCAAAGTTGTGTTGTGACCTAATATTGTAATTAGGTCAATGTGTTGCTTTTGTACTCTTAATGTTTTTTTTTTTTTAATTCTGAATGCTGTTTGTTACCCCTATGTTCCTCTCGTATGAGTTCAATCCGCTGTTAAGGAGATTCAGACAAGAATAAATGCTTTGTCTTGTTCATATTTACTAGTTATATCTTAATTCGTTCTACCTTCATTCTACATTTTTCTTCAAGAATTGTATTATTTTTTGTCACATGAAATGATGGCAAGCTTAGATATTTATGATACTTTGTTAACTTCAGTGTTATGTATAATGTTGATCAAAGATGAATGGAAAGCAGGATCAGCGAGGATTCATATAGCTGACCCCAACTTGTTTGAGACTAAGGCAGAGTTGTTCTTGTTAACTCCAGTGTTTTCAATTATGCTTATGTGAAAACATAGTTGCATTCATTTTTCTTGTACTTGGTCCCAAAGTAATGATTGTGGTTTTCATCTTTCTTCCTATTGATTTGTGTGATGCAATCATATCTGTTTATCTTTCTGAGCTGCTACCTTAGTTAGAGGGATTTACCTCAGTTCATATGGTGGAGTACAAAACTACAAAAAGATTTACCTGGAAATGACGTGTTATGATGGCAAAAGCAGGAGAAGAGAAGTGCAATTGAAGTTAAAAAACTACTGAATGTTGGACATTAAGATAAAACTTCAATGACCTAAAGGGAAAGTGGATGACTTTTTTACTTATTTCACCTTCCCTAGTACTATTGGTTGGTTATGATTTCACACTTAAATTATCCTCACTCCATCAATGGTTTCGCGAAGGCCATGTGGTTGGAAAAACTGCTTATACTCCACTTCCTCAAGTATGTCCAATATTATCACAAAAAGTCATGTCCCTGCTAATAACTTACACTAGCTTTATGTCATTTTCCACAGCAGATGGATTCTATTTCATTTCAAAATAAACCTTTTAGTTTCAAAAGCTTTTTAGTTTTTACTTAATGTCCACTTGCATAGATCTAGTTGTTCTTATCTTTCTCTTGAAACTTAGTATGCTGCAGATGCTGAAAATGTTTAGGTAGTTGAAGGGTGGACTTTTGGACTTCGAAAATCTAGAGACCTACTTCAGTAGAGATGCTATACATTTTGAAGTTTCACTGACATTTGTGTCAAAACACAATAAAGTGTATGTTCACACATCTGTCTTACCCCCCTTCCCATTCCTTTGTGTGGCCCTGAAAATCGGTGGTTATGGTGGAAGTTATAATCTTTACATTTCTTGGCTAAGTGTGAAATAAGCTGCTCAAAATGGTAATAACACTTCCTCCTGAAGCAAAATGCCATGCTGGAAGCGAGCTATATTGAGTTGTAAAAAGTTGCACAATAGGGCTGAACTATGGATCAGACTTATTTACCTGCATGCCCTTTTTCCTTTTGAGGGTTGACTTACCAAAACGGTAGTTTGTCAACTGTTGGCTACACAGAGTTTTGGGTTTCTTCCTAATAAAATACAAGCTTCTCTGTATCTAAACTGATGGCATGCATAGTGATTAGTTTCTTGTTGTTTTCCAGAGTGGTAAAACAGTATAACATTGGGTCCAAATTAGAGTTTTTGTCTGGCACCTGCCAAATGGAATAGTTCCTTGCTGAATGTTGTGGAATATGAAGTTGGGCCTGGGATAAAACCGCTCCTGCAGACTAAATGCTTGAGAACTTGTTTGATGTTAATGTTTTGGGGTTTATATTGGATTAATTCTATGTAATTTCATGCACTTGGAAGCTTCATTTAATTTTGAATGTGTTCTGACATCTAGAAAATGGTTTGTCTTTTCTATCTTTTGGGACCTCTTACCTCTTTAGCCAGTGTTGATCTTGAACAAAGTGTTTTCTTTCTTTTTAGTTCCTTTTATAAACCCAGTAACTTTGTTTAGCAGCACTGCCGCTCAGATATAAGGTAAGCATCTTTAGCATCCATTTGGAGGCATCAGTACTTAAGAGTCCAAACTTCACAAATGCACATAGAGGTGGGGTGCTCCTCCTTCTGAGTATTACAAGTATAAACTGGTTAACCATCAATTAAATTACAAAGTTTGATAAATCGATTTACCATTGAAAAGGATATAGCCATTAATAGCAAAGTTCAATATGTAATACTACAACATCAATGATTAATCAAGATTAACATACTACAAATGAAATGCGAAAAATATCAAGAGAGATTGTTGTGGATTGTTTGATTCAGTGCTTGGTTATTTTTAAGATCGTCATTGCAATTATTTACTTAACAATCCGAACTTAAACAGGGGGATTTTTTTGGGGAGAGATTTTCTTCAGCTGTTGTTCTTTCCCTTTTTTTTTTTTTTTTTTTTTTTTTTTTTTTTTTTTTTACTTTTTTTTTCTTGTTTCTA
>NW_017672332.1:27192-88195 GCF_001879085.1 Nicotiana attenuata
ATCTTTCCTTTTCTTCCCACTTTCTTTTTTTTCTTTTCTATTTCTTTTCTTTTCCTTCTCTTTTCTTTTCTTTTCTTGTTCTTTTCTCTTCTTTTTTCTTTTTTTTTTTTTTTTTTTTTTTTTTTTTTTTTTTTTTTTTTCTTATTTCTCATTGTTTCTAGACTTGCTTTGTCTAAGCAACTGAAGCCCTTTGTTTGAGATAACTGTATTACTTTCTTCTTTCTTTCTTTAGTGTTAATTTTAGTACTTCCCAAAATATTTAAAAATTTGAAAATGTATTTCATATGTGCCTGTCAAGTGCATGTTACTTCAATTAGAAGAGTCAGAATCGTGAGAGCAAAAGAAATTCTTAATTTGAATTATATTCATTTCTTGGAGTGTCAGTGACACATTGGTAAGAAGAATCTTGATATGATGCTTGCCCCAAATATTGCATATCCTTCTTCTTAGAGGTATGAGGTAACTGAGCAACACAGTTAGCAAGTGTGGGCTATAGTGCGGTACTTAAAGGAACAGGGGAGTGCTTGGAGTAGTAGAAAACTCCTTTTGTACTAATAAGAGGAACATTTTGTTTTTTTCGCGTATTTTTGGAGATAGGACCAGTGTGGTCCTTCACGTGTTTTCTAATTTATTTTCTTATTATTTTGGTTTTTAATTTTTGACAGATTAGTGAAGCAGAGTTGACGTCCTTGAGTCAACAGAGGAAGATTGAAGAACTTGAAGCTCAACTTCAGGAAGCAGAAGATATTGTCAGTGATCTCAGAGTAGATCTTAGAGAAGTTCAGGCTGAACTTGAGAGGGTGACCAGGTCCAAAGAGAAGGACGTACAGAACTTAGGGAAAGATGATACTGCTAGTCCTGTAGAACTACCTGAGGAAAATAGAGTTGTGTTGCCTCCAGAATCACAGGAGGAGTTTGTGACAATTTCTAACACCAAGTTTCCAAATATGAAGCTGAACCATCAGGGAAATCAGTCATGTACCAAAATGGTTCAAATTGGAAAACCTTACGTTGCAGGTCCAGATTTACCCTCTATCATTTTGAGAAGCAAAGTGCCAGAGTTGTCCCGAAATGGGTGTACGCAGAGAATTCGTGCTTGTGAAGGAAACCTTTTAGATGGAGATATATCTGTTTCCAAACGAGAAAATGAGAATGGTGATGGAGTAGATGAAGGTGAAGGGATCTGTTCAGCACCTAATCATAAGGTTGATGATGTGGTTAATCCAGAGGAAGAATTTCAACAAGCAGATGACTTGCTTAGCAGCTGGCACCTTTTGAAATCTTTTCGCCGGAAAAGAAGAAGAGCTGTGAGAAATAGGAAAGTCGATTATTCTTCACCAACAAGCAGTTCTGATCATTTTCTGAATGTTGATAAAACATCGAACACTGGTGGCTTGAGAGCTCACTCCAGTCCTGCTGGAGATTGTGCTCCTGATGAAGATCCTTCTCAGGTGGGACAGAGCTTGTCAGTAGAAAAAGCTGAACCAGAGATGAAGCTGGGATTAACTGAAATGGATGGAACTGAACTGCAGTCTGCTGAGACTTCTGGGGTTCTAAATGCAACAGTCAGGGATGAGTTAGTGATGGCAAAGATAGATTCTCCAAGACAAGGAAGTAGATCTTTAGAGAGTTTAGAAGTTCCTGTTTACCGAACCGATCTTGAAAACATTAGCAGTCCGTTATTGAACTCAGAGTCAAAGACATCTGATGCAAATGATGAGGTTCCTAGCCAAACTGTGAATGATAGAGTCATCAAATACACCTTTCAAAGAAAGAGGAAGAGAGAATTGATGAGTGTATTAGAAGAGAATGCTCCCATCGAGAAGAGCTCTTCAAAGGAAATAAATGGAGAGAAACAAAATGATGATCTAGAGCCAAATATGTCAAGTTGCGTGACAGAATCATCACGAGACAGTCGCCGAGTTGCACAGGTTGCACGACAGGTTGGTTATTCACCTATTTTGTTCTCATAGATGTTTCTGATGCATGTTGATGTTTATGCATGCATAGATGTGTGTGTGTGTGTGTGTGTGTGTGTGAACATATTTCCATTTCTGTATACTTGCGGTTTTGTATGAATATGACATATGCATATTGCTGTTTGTATGAATATGCTTGGTGTTTTACCGTTGGATGAAAAAGAATTCAGGACATCTTTAAAAAGTTTAGCAGCTGATATAAAATAGGTATCGCATTTGGCAGTATTGTTCTAGTGTCTTGCTAAATTGCGAACATCATTGATGTGTAACTTCTTACTTTCGAGTTTTCGAAGATTTTCATTTTCTGAAAGCTCCTTTTTTGGGAACGGCAAGGTTTGACTCCCTCATCACTTCTACCTTGCCCTTTATTCTTTGGGAGAAACTAGCGGAGCCATTCAATTACAGGATTTTTATCTTATTACAAAAAGTTGTTCCTGAAGAGTGTTGATGCACATCAAGAGGCCCAAAGTTGGTGAACCAAATGTTTGTGATAACCAGTTAGGTTTCAACTATGGTTAGAAAGTTGTGGTTCAGGGCATTACCAGTTATTCAGTTAGTCAGAGTTCCTCCTCCAGCTATTCTCGTGTGGCTAGTAAACCCTTAAATTCTTAGAAAGACTACAGAATTATGCATACTCAGTGAGTGATTTTACGCACATGGAGTTTCTCATTATGGAACAAAATATTTCCTCCAGGATAGAACTTCCAAGGAAGAACTTTTTAGAGATTATGAAGGTATGAAATCAAATGTTTGCTACGAGTAGCAAGTTTTAGCTGGTTTGGATGTTGAGGGTGTACTATATTTAAGTAAGCGCTAGCAGGTTGCCTTGATGTTCTTCTCATTTTATCTGTACATTTGTGTGCTGCAAAGCTTGATAAACGCCGATGGTTACTCACTCATGGTTGCTCATCTTCTCTATTTGTTTTTGGCAGCTAATTTCTTTGTCTGAGAAGAAGTGGTGGCAGTGAATAAAGAGTTCACGTCTTCCCGGTGAAACATGACTAATGGCATCTTGCACAAATTCATGAGCTCTACCTTTTGCAAATCATTCATGAAGAATTTGACGGATAAGGAGTGAGAGTTGTTAATTTTAAGGCATGGCATCTAACAACATTGTATTGTTCGGATGCTGTCGAACTTAAGATATATAATTTTCAGACTTAGACATTGTTCAACGTTACTGTTTAATTATTTTTTATATAATGAATCTCAATATTCAGATGCATCTTTTGGTTCCTATATATAGTGGTTACTTTGATGACTAGTAAGCTCTGTCATACCAAATAGCTGCTGATTTCTATGCTTCGGGTGATTGAATTCCTTGAGGTGTTTGTCATTATTGAATTGCTTTGAATTTGTGAAAAATTGGCTAATCAGTTGGTATCCGTCCGTCCGTCCGTCATTTGATAGCTGAGTTATTCATCGAGTTGGTGTACACATGACGCATTGTATTTGATACGAAGTGATTCCATGCACCAACCCATTTAAAAGCTAAAACAAAGAATGAAAGGTAAATATAAGGTTAAGCATATTGTGAGAACTAAGCCCTGAAAATGAAGACCTACTTATGGATGGTTTAAAAAGGAATGATAGTTATTTGATGCACAATTTTCTCGCTTTCACAATTAAGAGATTGATACACTACGAGGTTTTTCTTTTTTTTTTTTCCTTCGGGACATGAAGCACAAAATTCTCTAGAGCAACACTTAAATCACATATTACAACTCCACAAACAATGCAACCTTATCTTTTGAAAAGGGGAAACATTTTGGATTAAAATATGTAACAAACAACAATCACTTTTTCATAACCTTATTATTGCTTGTTTGGCCAAAAGTACTTCTTTCCTTTGCCAAAGGTGTTTTTTTTTTTTTCGCCAAAGTTAAGGTATTTGGCCAAACTTTTAAAAGGAAAAAAGAACTTTTTTGTAGAAGCAAAAATAATTTTTGAAAAGCATAAAAAATAGCTTCTCTCAAAAAGCAATTCTTTGAAAATTACTTTTGAGAATAATAAATTTAAAAGTACTTTTTAAAATTTTGGCAACACTAATTAATGCTTAAAAGTGAGTTTAGCACACAAATTGTTTCTCACTAAAAGTATTTTTTAAAATAAGCTAACTTTAGAAGCTTGACCAAACATGCAATCAGATTGAAGATAGCCTGTACACGTTAAATCAATAAAGGACATAAGTGTTACTCCTATAAATTATATTATGGATGTTCCATTTAGTACTTCGTTATAAATAAGCTTCCTGAAGAAGCTTATCCATATGAGACTCTGCCGTAAATATGTTTATCTATTTAGTACTCTATTGGAAATAAGCCTCCTGAAGAAGCTTATCATTTCAATACTCCGTTATGGATAAATATTACCCCCGTTAGTAGATTATTTATATCTGGTACAGTAGCAGCTTACAAGCAACTTACAAGCAGCTTACTCAGTAGCTTGTAGTAGCAGCTTACAATCAGCTTACACAGCAGCTTGCAGTAGCAGCTTAACGGCAACTTCCTTTCTTCTATAAATAGAGGAGATTTCAGTTCAGTATGTACATCAGTTTGAAATTGAATAATACATCAGTTTTTCTCTGTACTTGACTTTACTTTGCAGTATTTAGTTTTATAACACGTTATCAACACGAGACTCTGACTTGAGCACTTACTTTGAAAGATGTATTACTATAGTTATCCTCGTCCAAAGCCATCGGTTCTCACTGTAAGTAAGATCAAACTGTTGTATTTATGGATTTCTACCCTTTTTACGGGGGGTTGAAAGATTGATATTTCTTTGGCGTCAGTATTTTATTTCCATATTAGCAAAGTAAGCATGGAAATGATTCCATGTTTGGATTAAAGGTTTTACTATATCACTTTGTCTTTATGAACGACAAATTATTTTCCCTTGCTGCTTTGCTATCTTGAAGTAGGTTTGTAGCAAAGGACTTGTGACATTACTTTTTGCACTTTCATATATTGCTTAACACTAACTATTTATTGAGTTGAGTTAGCAAAAGTCTATGGATATAAATCAGATCCAAACGTCGTAATTAAGAGTTCTACTCAAAAGGTTAGTACTTTCTTCATATCAGACATTCCTTTTTTTTGCTACTAACAGTATGATTTTTGTTCATTGGTCCTAAGGAGCCTAATTGGTTCACTTAGCAGTTCATGCCATAAATTTGTTCCAGAAGAAAAATATTACGAGAAGGGACCATGATTTATTATTTTCATCTCTATTGATGGCTAAGTATGGGAGTTTTCAAGAAATATATTGTCACCGGCAGTGGCATATTTCCTAAGTATTGTTTTGACTTAATTTTATGGTTCACTCGAACTCTAACAGAGTACGACCACCAGAAGTGGCAATACTTTGTATATCTCATTGTAACTAAATTTGTTAAACACCAGAAGTGGTATATACCTATCATAACCACTAGAAGTGGTAATTTAGGCTTGTTATGATTACAATTGAAGACAAGTTAGAGAAAAATTCTCCATATTACATATATGCCTTGATTTGCTCCTGAAGTAGCAAATATCTTAAAAGAGGTTCGAATAATGTGACGTGGTTAATGCACGTTCAGATTATTATGTTCCATTCCCTGAAGGATGAGAACTTTTGATAGATATTAATTCATTCCCTGAAGTGAATGTGACAATACTAATAAAGCTCGTAAATATGAACGCGCTCTTGATGTAAATATATTACAATTCACCTCCAGAAGAGGTAATATGATTAAGAGAATATATACTCAATATTTTGTATTTTAAATTTGCTCATGAGTAATAAGCAATTAAATTTCCTCCTGAAGCAGAAAAATATTATGTAGTGGTAGAAATATTAAATTTCTTAGTTTTCATCATTTAATAATTTAGAATTATCTTTATGTTGTTAATTTGATTATGATTTCTCTCATGACATCAGAAGTGTCTGAGCACTATTTGGTAGTACAAACTTTATCAAAAGCTAAAGAGCTAACTGTTTGTCTAGAAAACACATGATACAAGTAGTGTCTAAATAATATTTGATTGTGGAAAATAAATTGAAGGCTCCCGAAAATCTTATATGCAAATCTGTCATTCATATTACATGATTGTGGTCAAAACATATGTTGTAGTTGTCACGACCCGGATTTTCCACCCTCGGGAGTCGTGATGGCGCCTACTCGTGAAAGCTAGGCAAGCCAACCAATTGAACTATTTACCTTGTTTCCATTTTTAATCCGATAACAATTAAGAACCAAAAATTAAATAACAACAGAATATAAATAGGCGGAAGACTAAATTGCAAGTTTTAATAATACTGCTAATGCCAATCAATAACAAATCTACTCAAGACTGGTGTCACAACTTCACAGACTATCTAGGAGTGCTACAAATAAAGGTCTGAAAGAAATAATACAACGTTGTCTCTGGAAATACATGAAACAAACAGGAATAAAGATAGAAGGAGACGCCAAGGCCTGCGGACGCCTGCAGGACTACCTCGGATCGCCTGATGATCAAGAAGCAGCAATCTCACTGCAGTCCGTAAGCTAAAGCACTGGGATCTGCACAAAAGAGTGCAGAGTGCAGTATCAACACAACCGACCCCATGTGCTGGCAAGTTCCTAGCCTAACCTCGGCGAAGTAGTGACGAGGCTAGGACCAGACTACCAAATAAATCTGTGCAATTATATCATATACCGTGGAAAACAAAGCAGAAATGTACAGTCAAGAATGGGAGGGGGAAACATGATGCGGGGGAATATCATTTACCAATAATAACTCAGGAGAAAAAGCTTAAAGAATGATTTAAAATTCGCAGCCGAAAGAATAAGGAAACCGTAACAAAACAATAACCACTTTTATCCTTTAATGTTGCGGCGTGCAACCCGACCCAAATATAGTATTGTTGCGCCGTGCAACCCGATCCAATTATAGTATTGTTGCGGCGTGCAACCCGATCCAAATATATTGTTCAACACCAATCACAAAAGAGTCCCGGCAAGGGAACAATAAGGAAACAACAATATACCGGCAAGGGAATCGACAGTAAGAAGTAAATACATCCCGGCAAGGAAATCAACTATAACCAAACTTGTTTCAACATTTAACTCCACAACATAAACCTCGTCTAGAACCACTATTCAACCATAAGCAATTTTCACGAGATTAATCATAACTCTTGTCCAACACAGAGAATAAACAACTTAAGCATTTGTAGTACTTGTTAAGAACACAACGATTTCAATTTAAGACTCACGGGCATGTTTGACACCAACGTATAGATACTCGTCACCATGCCTATACGTCGTACTCAACAAATAACACATAGCAAATAGGACTCGACACCTAATCCCTCAAGCTAAGGTTAGACCAAACACTTACATCGAATTTTCACGGCCAACTCAAGCATCAAACACAGCTTTTCCTTTAGAATTCGCCTCCAAATAACTCGTATCTAGTCCAAATTGATTTCACAACATCAATAAATGCTAAAGAATTCATACCCAATTCTTAATTATAGGTTTTCTATCATTTTCCCCAAAAAGTCAAAAATTGACCCCGGGCCCGCTTGGTTAAAACTCGAGGTTCGAACCAAAACCCGATCACCCATTCTCCCGCGAGCCCAAATATGAAATTAATTTCGAAATCCGACCCCAAAACGAGGTCTAAATCCCCAATTAATCAAAAGCCTTAACTCTACCCAAATTCCTAATTTATACCATAAAAACCCTAGATTTTAAGATGAAAATTGATGAAATGCAATGGGAAATCTAAAGAGAAAGGTTTAGAATCATATACCAATGTTTTGGGGAAGAAATTGTTCTTTGAAAATCACCTCAATGCTCCCAAATTTCGAAAATATGAAGTAAATGGGTTCTGCTCGTTTTTGCTTCTGTTTTAAAATCACTGGGCAGGCCTTCATCGCGTTCGCGATGGGCCTGTCGCGTTCGCGAAGGGTCAGGACAATTAGCCTTCGCTTTCGCGTATAGTGGCTCGCGTTCGCGGAGCTTTGACTCCTCGAGCCTTCGCGTTTGCGGGCCAGTGGCCGCGTTCGCGTAGAACAAAATCCCCTTCCCCCTGCCCAGGCTTAAAACCTTCGCGTTCGCGAAGGTAGCACCCCCCAAAGCTTCGCGTTCGCGACCTGTTTCTCGCGTTCGCGTAGAAGGAAAATTCCTTCAGCCTGACTTACCCTCCGCGTTCGCGAGAGTCCTTCCGCGAACGCGAAGAACAAAGTTCCAGAACACCAGAAACTGAAAACCTGCAACTTTTTTCTAAGTTTAAAACCTTCCGAAACCTATCCGAAACTCACCCAAGCCATCGGGTCTTCAAAACCAAACATGCATACTAACTCAAAAACATCATATGAACTTGTCTGTGCGATAAAATAACATCTTTAACAACGAACTTAGCACAAAAATCTAAGAAAACCTCAAAACTTTCAAAGTATCAATTTTTACAACTACGGGTCCGAATCACATCAAACGACTTCCGTTTTTTACCAAATTTCACAGGCTCGACTTAAACCACATATAAGACCTGTACCGGGCTCCGGAACCAAAATACGGGCCCGATACCATCAAATTTCAAACACATTTCATTTCTAAAAACTCATATATTCTCCAGAAAACAATTTTCTTTAAATATTCATTTCTCGGACTTGGGACCTCGGAATTCGATGTCGGGCATATGCCCAAGTCCCATATTTTCCTACGGACCTCCCGGGATCGTCGGAACACGGATCCGGGTCCGTTTGCTCAAAATGTTGACTGAAATCAACCATAATCAAATTTTAACTCTAGGAATTTCTATTTCTCATATTTTCACATAGAAGGCTTTCCGGATATAGGTCCGAACCACACACGCAAACGAGGTGAGATAAAAGGAGGTTTTAAGGCCTCAGAACACTGAATTTATTTCTGAAACAAGTGATGACCTTTTGGGTCATCACATCCTCCACCTCTAAAACAACCGTTCGTCCTCGAACGGACATAAGAAGGAAGTACCTGAGTCGGAGAAAAGATGGGGATAACAGCTCCGTATATCGGACTCGGACTCCCAGGTCGATGCCTCAGCAGGCTGACCTCTCCACTGAACACGAATAGAAGGAAGACTCTTCGATCTCAATTGACGAACCTGCTGGTCTAGAATAGCTACCGGCTCCTCCTCATAAGACAAGTCCATGTCCAACTGCACAGTGCTGAAATCTAACACGTGGGATGGATCGCCGTGATACTTCCGAAGCATGGACACATGAAACACTGGATGCACAACTGATAAACTCGGCAGCAACGCAAGTCTGTAAGCCACCTCTCCCACTCGATCAAGAATCTCAAATGGGCCAATGAACCTAGGCTAAGCTTGCCCCTCTTCCCAAATCTCATCACGCCCTTCATAGGCGACACCCGAAGCAATACCTGCTCACCGACCAAGAAAGCCAAATCACGAACCTTACGGTCGGCATAACTCTTTTGCCTGGACTGAGCTGAACGAAGCCTATCCTGAATGATCTTGACCTTGTCCAAGGCATCCTGCACTAGATCCGTACCCAACAACCGAGCCTCTCCCGGCTCAAACCATCCAACCGGCGACCGGTACCACCTACCATACAAAGCCTCATAAAGAGCCATTCGGATACTCGACTGGTAGCTGTTGTTGTAGTCAAACTCTGCTAAAGGCAAAAACTGATCCCACGAGCCTCTAAAGTCAATGACACAAGCTCGGAGCATATCCTCCAAAATCTGAATGGTCCGCTCGGACTGCCCGTCTGTCTGAGGATGAAACGTTGTGCTCAACTCCACCCGTGTGCCCAACTCTCGCTGAACTGCTCTCCAAAAATGTGAGGTAAATTGCGTACCTCGATCCGAAATGATAGACACGGTCACACCATGAAGACGAACAATCTCTCGGATATAGATCTCAACTAACCTCTCGGAAGAATAGGAGACTGCCACAGGAATGAAATGTGCTGACTTGTTCAGCCTATCAACAATAACCCACACTGCATTGAATTTCCTCTGAGTCCGTGGGAGTCCAACAACGAAGTCCATAGTGATACGCTCCCACTTCCACTCAGGAATCTTAGTCTTCTGGAACAAACCACCAGGCCTCTGATGCTCATACTTAACCTGCTGACAATTCAAACACCGAGCCACATATGCGACAATGTCCTTCTTCATTCTTCTCCACCAATAATGCTGCCGCAAATCCTGATATATCTTCGCAGCACCCGGATGAATAGAGTACCGGGAACTATGGGCCTCCTCTAAAATCAACTCGGAGCCCATCCACATTAGGCACACAAACTCGGCCCTGCAATCTCAAAACTCCATCATCTCCTAAGGTAACCTGCTTGGCACCTCCGTGCTGCACCGTGTCTCTAAGGACCCACAAATGAGGATCATCATACTGTCGATCTCGGATACGCTCCAATAATGAAGAACGAGCGACTGTGCAAGCTAACACACGGCTGGGCTCAGAAACATCCAACCTCACGAACTGATTGGCGAAAGCCTAAACATCCAAAGCAAGCGGTCTCTCACCGACCGGAATATAAGCAAGACTGCCCATACTGGATGACTTCCTACTCAAAGCATCAGCCACCACATTGGCCTTTCCTGGATGATATAAGATGGTGATATCATAATCTTTTAATAGCTCCAACCACCTCCTCTGCCTCAAATTTAGCTCCTTCTGCTTGAACAAGTATTGCAAACTCTTGTGATCCGTGAACACCTCACATGCCACACCATACAGATAATGCCTCCAAATCTTCAGCGCGTGAACAATGGCTGCTAACCCCAAATCATGGACTGGATAGTTCTTCTCATGAATCTTCAACTGACGCGAAGCATAAGCAATGACTTGCCATCCTGCATCAACATCGCACCAAGCCCAACATGAGATGCATCACAATAAACTGTATATGACCCTGAACCTGTAGGCGAAACCAACACTGGCGCCGTAGTCAAAGCTGTCTTGAGCTTCTGGAAGCTCGCCTCGCACTCGCCCGACCACCTAAATTGGGCACCCTTCTGGGTCAACCTGGTCATCGGGGCTGCAATAGAGGAGAACCCCTCCACAAACCGACGGTAATAGCCTGCCAAACCCAAGAAACTCCGGATCTCTGTAGCTGATGCGGGTCTAGGCCAGTTTATGATCGCCTATATCTTCTTCGGATCAACCAGAATACCCTCTACTGATACAACATGACCCAGGAATGCAACTGAACTCAACCAGAACTCGCACTTTGAAAACTTGGCATACAACTGACTGTCCCTCAAAGTCTGAAGAACCACTCTAAGATGCTGCTCATGCTCCTCCCGGCTACGCGAATAGATCAAAATATCTTCAATGAAGACTATCACGAACAAATCCAAGTAAGGCCTGAACACTCGGTTCAACAAGTCCATTAAAGCTGCTGGGGCATTTGTCAACCCGAATGACATCACCAAGAACTCATAATGCCCGTACCGAGTGCGGAAAGCTGTCTTAGGGACATCGGATGCCCTAATCCTCAACTGATGGTAGCCAGATCTCAAGTCAATCTTCGAAAATACCTTGGCACCCAGAAGCTGATCAAACAAGTCATCAATCCTCGGCAATGGATACTTATTCTTGATTGTAACCATGTTCAACTGCCGGTAATCTATACACATTCGCATCAATCCATCCTTCTTCTTAACAAACAACACCGGCGCACCCCAAGGCGAGACACTAGGTCTAACGAAGACTTTCTCAAGCAAGTCTTGCAACTACTCCTTTAATTCTTTCAACTCAGGTGGGGCCATACGATACAGCGGAATAGAAATGGGCTGAGTGCCCGGAGCCAAATCAATGCAGAAGTCAATATCCCTGTCGGGTGGCATGCCCGGCAGGTCTGAAGGAAATACCTTAGGAAACTCACGAACAACGGGCACAGAATCAATAGAAGGAACCTCGATACTGGAATCATGGACATATGCCAAATAGGCCAAACACCCCTTCTCGACCATACGCCGAGCCTTCATATATGAGATAACACTGCGGGTAGAATGACCAGGAGTCCCTCTCCACTCCAAACGAGGTAAACACGGCAAGGCTAAGGTCATAGTCTTGGCATGACAGTTCAAGATAGCATGTTAAGGTGATAACCAGTCCATCCCCAATATGACATCAAAATCAACCATGTCCAGAAGTAACAAATCTACACGAGTCTCAAGACCCCCAATCACAACTATACACGAATGATGGACTCGATCTACCACAATAGAATCACCCACCGGTATAGACACATATACAGGAGCACTTAAAGAATCACTAGGCATGACCATATATGGTGCAAAAGAAGATGACACATAGGAGTATGTAGACCCTGGATCAAATAGGACTGAAGCATCTCTACTACAAACCAGAACATTACCTGTGATAACTGCATCGGAAGCCTCAGGCCTGGCTGGAAGAGCATAACATCGGGGCTGAGCCCCTCAACCCTGAACTACATCCCTGGTATGGCCTGCTGCTGGCTGGCCTCCACCCCTAGCTGTCTGACCTCCACCTCTAATACCTCTACCTACTTCTAGTACCTCTACCCCCACCCCTAGCTGGCGGAGCGGGCGGTGGAACACCTGGCGCCTGAACCATAGCACGGGAACCCTGCTGCTGCGACTGAATACCCACTAATCTCGGACAAGCCCTCCGGATATGACCATACTTACCGCACTCAAAGTATCCACCTGAGTGCTGCGGCTGAGGAAACTGAGACTGACCCTGGCGACCTGAATGACCACCCCAAAAACTCTGGAGTGGCGATGCACTGATAGGAGCTGGTAGTGTACTGTAGAGCTGCTGATCAGAATACTGCATATGAGAACCACATCCACCTGAAGCGCTGTGAGAAACCAGAAGTGCTGACTGAAAAGGCCTAGGAGGATGGCCTCTACCTTACGAATCCCTGCCTCCAGACGAGGCACCACTGAATCTGCCTGAATGACGAGGCCTCTTGTCTGACCCCTGACCACCCCCCTGCGATAGAACCATCTCAACTCTCCTGGCCACATTGGCCGCCTCCTGAAAAGAAATCTCACTCCCTGTCTCCTTATCCATCTGAAGCCGAATAGGATGAATAAGTTCCTCAATGAACCTCCTCACCCTCTCTCTCTCGATGGGAAGTATGATAAGAGCATGACGGGCCAAGTCGACGAATCTGGTCTCATACTGAGTGACAGTCATAGAACCTTGCTGGAGACGCTCAAACTGCCTCCGATAGATCTCTCTCTGAGTGATAGGGAGAAACTTCTCCAGAAATAGCTAAGTAAACTGCTCCCAAGTCAAAGCTGGTGATCTGGCTGGTCTAGCCAAACAATAATCTCTCCACCAAGTCTTGGCGGATCCAGACAAGTAGAAAGTAGCAAAGTCAACCCCATTGGTCTCCACTATCCCCATGTTCCTGAGAACCTCATGACAGCTGTCTAGATAATCCTGGGGATCGGTAGACATAGCTTCTCCATCATCGTCTGAGCTACCACACCCGGCTGAACTGCTCCAACTGGCTGAGCTGCTGGAGTCTAAAACTGGGGAGCCATCTGCTCCGGAGTGCGAGTAGTAGGAGTCTGGGCTCTTCCTCCAGCCTGAGAGACGGCTGGTGTTACAGGAAGCAAGCCTGCCCGGGTGACACTCTCCATAAGGCCCACTAGACGGACCAGAGCATCCTGGAGTACTGGGGTAGCAATAAACCTCTCTGGGACCTGAGCTGGGCCCACCGGAACTGCCTGGGCTGGAACCTCATCATCAAAGTCAACTTGAGGCTCCGCCGTTGGTGCTGCTGCTCTGGGCTGAGCTCTGCCCCTACCTCGGCCTCGCCCTCTGCCCCTTGTGGGAGCTGCTGCTAGGGGCTCGGGTTGCTGATCGGTGGATGAGGAAGCGCGTGTTCTCTCCATCTGCGAAAGAACAGAGTAGAAATTCAATTAACATTGAGAAACCAAATCGCACGACAGGAAAGAATAAATGTGAAGTTTTTCCTTACTCTGTAGCCTCTGGGGGATAAATACAGATCTCTCCGTACCGATCCCTCAGACTCTACTAAGCTTGTCTGTGAGTTGTGAGACCCATGTAACCTAGAGCTCTGATACCAACTTGTCACGACCCGGATTTCCCAGCCTCGGGAGTCGTGATGGAGCCTACTCGTGAAAGCTAGGCAAGCCAACGAATTGAACTATTTATCTTGTTTCCATTTTTTAATCCGATAACAATTAAGAACCAACAATTAAATAACAACAGAATTTAAATAGGCGGAAGACTAAATTGCAAGTTTTAATAATACTGCTAATGCCAATCCATAGAAAATCTACCCAAGACTGGTGTCACAACTTCACACACTATCTAGGAATGCCACAAATAAAGGTTTGAAAGAAATAATACAACGGTGTCTCTGGAAATACATGAAAGAAACAGGAATAAAGATAGAAGGAGACGCCAAGGCCTGCGGACGCCTGCAGGACTACCTCGGGTCACATGATGATCAAGAAGCAGCAATCTCACTGCAGTCCGTAAGCTAAAGCACCGGGATCTGCACAAAAGAGTGCAGAGTGCAGTATCAGCACAACCGACCCCATCTGCTGGTAAGTGCCTAGCCTAACCTCGACGAAGTAGTGACGAGGCTAGGACCAGACTGCCAAATAAACCTGTGCAATTATATCATATACCGTGGAAAACAAAGCAGAATTGTACAGTCAAGAATGGGAGGGGAAACATGATGCGGGGGAATATCATTTACCAACAATAACTCAGGAGAAAAAGCTTAAAGAATGATTTAAAATTCGTAGCAGAAAGAATAAGGAAGCCGTAACAAAACAATAACCACTTTTATCCTTTAATGTTGCGGCGTGCAACCCGATCCAAATCATATATAAACACTGTTGCGGCGTGCAACCCGATCCAAATATAATATTGTTGCGGCGTGCAACCCGATCCAAATATAGTATTGTTGCGCCGTGCAACCAGATCCAATTATAGTATTGTTGCGGTGTGCAACCCGATCCAAATATATTGTTAAACACCAATCACAAAAGAGTCCCGGCAAGGGAACAAAAAGGAAACAACAATATTCCGGCAAGGGAATCGACAGTAAGAAGTAAATACATCCCGGCAAGGGAATCAGCTATAACCAAACTTGTTTCAACATTTAACTCCACAATAGAAACCTCGTCTAGAACCAACAACCATAAGAAATTTTCACGAGATTAATCATAACTATTGTCCAACACAGAGAATCAACAACTTAAGCATTTGTAGTACTTGTTAAGAACACAACGATTTCAATTTGAGACTCACATGCATGTTTGACACCAACGTATAGATACTCGTCACCATGCCTATACGTCGTACTCAACAAATAAACACATAGAAAATAGGACTCGACACCTAATCCCTCAAGCTAAGGTTAGACCAAACACTTACATCGAACTTCCACGGCCAACTCAAGCCTTAAGCACCGCTTTTCCTTTAGAATTCGCCTCCAAAAACTCGTATCTAGTCCAAATTGATTTCACAACATCAATAAATGCTAAAGAATTCATACCCAATGCTTAATTATAGGTATTCTATCATTTTCCCCAAAAAATCAAAAATTGACCCCGGGCCCGCTTGGTCAAAACTCGAGGTTCGGACCAAAACCCGATCACCCATTCTCCCGCGAGCCCAAATATGCAATTAATTTCGAAATCCGACCCCAAAACGAGGTCTAAATCCCCAATTAATCAAAAGCCTTAACTCTGCCCAAATTCCTAATTTATACCATAAAAACCCTAGATTTTAAGATGAAAATTGATGAAATGCAATGGGAAATCTAAAGAGAAAGGTTTAGAATCATATAGCAATGTTTTGGGGAAGAAATTGTTCTTTGAAAATCACCTCAATGCTCCCAAATTTCGAAAATATGAAGTAAATGGCTTCTGCCCGTTTTTGCTTCTGTTTTAAAATCACTGGGCAGGCCTTCATCGCGTTCGCGATGGGCCTGTCGCGTTCGCGAAGGGTCAGGCCAATTAGCCTTCGCTTTCGCGTATAGTGGCTCGTGTTTGCGGAGCTTTGACTCCTCAAGCCTTCGCGTTCGCGGGCCAGTGGCCGCGTTCGCGTAGAACAAAATCCCCTTCCCCCTGCCCAGGCCTAAAACCTTCGCGTTCGCGATAGCAGGTCCGCGTTCGTGAAGGTAGCACCCCCCATAGCTTCGCGTTCGCGTCCTGTTTCTCGCGTTCGCGTAGAAGGAAAATTCCTTCAGCCTGACTTACCCTCCGCGTTCGCGAGAGTCCTTCCGCGAACGCGAAGAACAAAGTTCCAGAACACCAGAAACTGAAAACCTGCAACTTTTTTCTAAGTTTAAAACCTTCCGAAACCTATCCGAAACTCACCCGAGCCCTCGGGGCTTCAAAACCAAACATGCATACTAACTCAAAGACATCATATGAACTTGTCAGTGCGATCAAATCGCCAAAATAACATCTTTAACAACGAATTTAGCATAGAAATCTAAGAAAACCTCAGAACTTTCAAAGTATCAATTTTTACAACTACGGGTCCGCATCACATCAAACGACTTCCGTTTCTTACCAAATTTCACAGGCTCGACTTAAACCACATATAAGACCTGTACCGGGCTCCAGAACCAAAATACGGGCCCGATACCATCAAATTTCAAACACATTTCATTTCCAAAAACTCATATATTTTCCAGAAAACAATTTTTTTTAAAAATTCATTTCTCGGACTTGGGACCTCGGAATTCAATGCCGGGCATACGCCCAAGTCCCATATTTTCCTACTGACCTCTCGGGATCGCCGGAACACGGATCCGGGTCCGTTTGCTCTAAATGTTGACTGAAGTCAACCATAATCAAATTTTAACTCTAGGAATTTCTATTTCTCATATTTTCACATAGAAGGCTTTTCGGATATAGGTCCGGACCACGCACGCAAATCGAGGTGAGACAAAAAGGAGGTTTTAAGGCCTCGGAACACTGAATTTATTTCTAAAACAAGTGATGACCTTTTGGGTCATCACAGTAGTAAACCCGAAGTTTACTTATACAAATGGCTATCATATTGAGACTACAAATGATTGGAAGATTGAAAATCTTCACGTTTCCATAATCATAGGGGGTAAAGTAATATATATGTGAGAAGTTACCCGCCTTATTATTCAATTTGTACTACATTATGTATCACAATAAATCATTAGTTTACTAATGCAAAAGCAGTCACACTAAACCAGAAGTTTTACCGAGACAAAAGTAGCTATAGTACCAGAAGTTTACTAAGAAATAGCGCATGATAAACTTGAAGTTTTCATTTGCCATTTTTAAATGAGCTATTTGAGAATTCATATAAGCATATACTGAAGAACTAGAAGATCCTTCAGAATTTTCATGTGTTGCTTGTTCTCATAATAAATTGATTATACCAGCTAAAGTTGGGACTAAGACCCCTGAATCCTGGAATATATATAAAAGGTGAATATGAGCCCATTCACCTATCACGTGAACCACTTATAGATGCATATATAAGATGGTTACATGTATGTTTATTGTCAACCTGCAGTTTGGCTTTCGAAATTGCTTTTCTCACTTAAGAGCATAATTTCCAGAATATGTAATCAAGACAGTTCATCTTGATAATGCTGGTTTATATCCAAGTTGGTTTTGCATTGAATACCTCCTATTAATGGCTAAACTATTGCTTATGAGAACAAAGCCTCATGTGTTGGTCTAAGATTTTCTAAATTGCATACAACAACACTTTTATGCATTAGACCAACAAGATATGGTAAGTCCTCCTTTCACAATTGGTTTAGGATCAGAAACCAAATATTTTTACTATCTAATAACTTTTCATTTGTGTGCTATATGATTAATTTCTTACCACAATGCACAAAGATAGGTTTCCCAAATAATATTGGGGATATATGTTAGTTTTTCTAACATTTGGGGGATGGAATAAGCAGCTGAAAAATATGGTATATGAATCGAATTATCATTAATATGATCCTCATTCAGAAGATAATTCAAGTCAAACACCAGAAGTATTTGCTGATCCAAAATTAAATATCATATTTCAGCTGCAAATGCTCCTATTAAAATTAAAGTCCCTGAAAGATTGAGTTTACTGCACGCATGAAGCGTAGTAGAGTGATCGGTTCAAAATGCAACAATCCTTGAAAAGGATAGGAGGAAATGATCAAAATGATCATAATAAGGAGGAAATAAGCCCTGGAAGAGCCCACGACATAACATTTCATGAAACTCCAGAAGAAGTTCAGGTACTTGAAAATAAAGAAAGTAATGAGATCTCAACAAGTTGTGTCGCTTAGGAACCGATACAAAATGATCGTCGACGATATATTTGATACAATATAGTGCCCAACATTGTAAAAGATTATGAAGTTTGGACCTGTAGTCCAGACACCTGAAGATGTCATGCCATTTAAATGCAAGTCATAATCTATATGACTCATTTGATTAAATCTATATGAAGATCCCCGAAGGATTTAAAATGCCTGAAGCATATAATTCAAAGTCTCGAGAAATGTACTCGATCAAATTACAAAGATCTTTATACGGTTTAAAGCAATATGGACGTGTGTGGTATAATTCCTTAGTGAATATTTGCTGAAAAAAGGTTACATAAATGATGTTATTTGTCCATGTATTTTTATAAAAAAAATGTCATCTGAGTTTGTTATCCTTGCTGTTTATATTGATGACATAAATCTTGTTGGAACTCCAGAAGAGCTCCAAAAAGCATTTGAATATTTTAAGAAAGAATGTAAGATGAAAAATCTTAGAAAGACAAAACTTTGTCTTGGTCTGCAAATTGAACATATAGCAGATGGGATCTTTATCCATCAATCTGCCTATATAGAAAGGGTCTTAAAACGATTTTACATGGACAAAGCGCACCCATTGAGTACACCGATGATTGTTCGATCACTTGAAGTGAATAAGAACCCCTTCCGACCTCTAGAAGAGGACGAGGAACTCTTTGGTCCTGAAACACCCTATCTCAGTGTAATTGGTGCACTTATGTATCTTGCTAATGCTACAAGGCCTGACATAGCATTTTCTGTTAATTTACTAGCAAGATATAGTTCTTCTCCTACACGGAGACATTGGAACGGGATTAAGCATAGATTGCGATATTGAAAGGGAACTCTTGATATGGTTTATTTTATGCTAACAAAGATAGTGCAGATCTTGTTGGTTATACTGATGCAGGTTATTTATCTGATCCCCATAAAGCTAGATCTCATACCGGATACGTGTTTACATGTGGAGGTATTGTCATATCATGGCGCTCCACAAAGCAATCTATTATTGGTACTTCTTCAAATCATGCTGAGATAATAGCTATTCATGAAGCAAGTAGGGAATGAAAATGGTTGAGATCAACGATTCATTTCATTCGAGAAAATGTGGTTTGGAATGTGATAAAAGATCCACAATTTTATACAAAGACAATGCTGCATGCATAGCCCAATTGAAGAGAGGATTTATAAAAGGAGATATAACGAAGCACATTTCACCAAAATTATGCACACATGGTCTTCAAAAAAATGGCGACATTGATGTGCAACAAATCCATTCAAGTAACAATCCGGCAGATTTGTTCACTAAGTCTTTGCCACCTTCAACTTTTGAGAAGATGGTATACAAGGTTGAAATGTGCAGACTCAAATATTTAATACAAGATTTTCATCAGGGGGAGTGAAATACGCGATGTACTCTTTTTTCCTTACTAAGGTTTTTCCCATGGAGTTTTTCTTATAAGGTTTTTAATGAGGCAGTTAGAAATGCATATTACTAAATATGTGTACTCTTTTTCCTTCACTAGGATTTTTCCCACTGGGTTTTTCTTAGTAAGGTTTTAATGAGACACATTATCTTTTAATGAACATCCAAAGGGGAGTGATGTTATAAGCGTCAACACCACACAAGAGGGGGGTGATTTGTGTGGTACCCAATTTTCGCTCTATAAGAACCTGGTTCTTCTAAGTGTACTATCTACTACTGTTTGCGGATTAATAAATACAGAAAATAAAGAACACTGAGATTTTTACATGGAAAACACCTGGCTCAAAAGGTGAAAAAACCACGACCTACTACTCAATAGGATTTTCCCAAACTTCCACTAAAATCACTGAGCCAAAACAGCATTTACAAAACTCTTGTAAACCTAAGGATTAAACTCTAATCCCGTTGTGGCACACAGCCTCAACTGTTGCGACAACTTCAAGTTAACTCTAACTTGAATACTCAAAGTACCTAATACAATTGCTTCTATGAAAGCTGAAAGGTACAAGTTTAAATCCCCTACTACAATTGAACTAAAATAAAAGAAAGACACAATGGAATTGGTTCTTCTATCTTGTCTAAGTAGCTTCAGGAATGCACACTTAAATCTTACATAAATTGCTTGCAAAATTGCCTCGCTCTTTTGCTCTCAATTTAGTTTAACTTTCAATACCTATAAAAGAGAACAATCACTGTTATTTAATGAGTTAGTAATTAGAGTTTGATTGAGACTCAATTTCTGATCTTCCATCGAAGTTGAGTCCTTGAACAATACAAACTCCAACCCTATCTTTTATCCGGATTGTATTCTCTTCTCATAAGGAGACTTTCTCTCCTTATCCCATATGCAACCTTTTCGATCAGTTCAGGAGATATTGCTGCTTGATCAATGAGACTTATCTCCTTCACGTGCATCTCACATGTAAAGGGTGACAAACACTGTGCTTCACATGATAGACCTGGTCCATGATTGAGTTCATTTGTCATTCTTCAAAACTTCACTTGTTCTTGGGCCAACAAATTCCCCCTTTTTGATGATGACAAACTCTGTGCTTTGTACTTGATCAAAGAACCTGTAAGAACTCAGCTTAACCATCAACACTTAGCTTAGATATTTTACTTATCATTAAGGACCAGGTTAATTAGGTTATAAATATCACTTAATCAGAATAATGAGTAAAGCACAATATCATCTCTTCCCCCTTTTGGCATCATCGAAAAGTTGCATACACAGTGTGAAACCCAGACTTTAATAAGTACTCATGGCCACTGAGGCAACTGCAAGTGTAATCATTGTGCAATTATCAATAATCAATACACATATTTAAACTATTAAGATCAGATTCATCATTGAACAAGAGAAAACAGCAGTTGTCATTGATAAAGATATGGTTCCACAAACAGTCCACAAAAAGAAAGATTAACTTCCAAAACATGAGCAAAAAGAAACAGAAACATCCCTATTCTGGGTCACTGGGGGTCACTGGAGGTACTAGACTGGTTCAGAAGACAAGTGCTAGGAGACCTAGGGCTTGGAGGAACTAGAGGGTTGAGACTGGAGAAGATTTAGCATATTCTGAAGCATTCCATCACTCTTCTCCTTTTCTTTTGCTAGCTCAGTTCTAAGACCATCTCTCTCATTCTCCAATTCAGCCACGCGTGCCTTGAGCCTAGCAATTTCATCATCCTTAGTTCCACACTCCTGAACCAAGGCCCTAACCTTGCTGTTGATGGGTATCCTCAAAGATGAACCCGGTTCAACTAGGATGGCATTGACAGGATAGTCACAAGCCAGTAGGGTCTTAACACCAAAATGCTCCTTGCTTGATGCCATTTCCCATTTCTTCAAAGGCACATTTAGCCTGTCCAGCACAGTAGTCAATATGAACCCATATGGAGTGGCATGAGCCTTAGAGCCATTGATGACCCTGTCGAGCAATTTGACAATGAAAGCAGGCCAGTTGATCTGTATTCCTCTCTCCAAGCACTCCATAAGAACCAGGTCCATGTAATTTGCAGTGTGCCTTCTCTCCTGTCTGGGCAGCAAGCACTTGTTGACGAATTCAAACAAGACCTTGTGTTCAGGTCTCATTTCACTTTTCTGCACAAATCTGGCTTCAGGCACTTCTCTAGAGTCACAGAACCTCCTAGTAATTTCAAGAGCAGTAGGGAGAGAATCTAGACATGGCCACTTTTGCCTTGTATAGTCATCATACCCTTCAGTAGGTATGTCCAGGATCTCACCCAGTTTGACTGCATCAAACTTCACTTTGACTCCTTTCACCAGGCTGGTGACTACTCCATCCTTCACAGCAGTATTGGCCATAAATTCGATCAATTCATTCCTGGCCAGCCTCCCATCCATTTCAAGGACCATGTCCTTCCAACCTTGTGCAGCTAAAGCATCCACCAGTCTTCTCATCCCTGGTTCTTCCAGGTCTTTCAACAGTCTTCCTTTTAGAATTTTTCTCCTGCCAAAGATGGCAAACTTATCTAGCTCCTTCTCAGATTCCTCTTCTTCTTCACCACTCCACTCTTCATCTTCTTCAACAGTTTTCTTTTGCTTGCCTTTCACTGCAGATCTTGTCCTCTTGGCCAATGAGGGTTCAACAGACACAGGTACAGGAGAAGACTTCTTGAAAGCAGTCTTGGACTTTTTAGATTTTGGTGTAGGAACCTCCACTGTTGTTCCCCTTTCTTGATGGACCAGTTCCATCTCCTCTTCTTCAGCAACCTCTGAGCATTCTGCAACCTTTCTCTTTCCCTTCTCCATTTTCTTTTTCTTGCTTTCTTCCAGAGATTTTTGTAGTTCAGATTCACTTTGTCTTACCCTGCTTCTTGTAGCTCTTCCCTTAGGCACTGGAGGGGCAGTAGATTTTGGGGATGAAGGTTTTCTTTTCTTGGTTGGTTTGGGTACATTTTGGGCCTTTTGTGAGGAAGCTTTGCGTTTCTTTGGGTCATAACTTGCCCCAACCTTTTTCAGAAGATCAGCCAAAGTTTCCTCAGCAGATGAACCAGGTTCATCTCTTTGTTTGCTCAAGCGAACCAACCCTTCAGCTGCTTCCCCAGAACCACTTTCCCCTGACTTGAAGCCACTTTCTTCTTTAACTCCACATATAGCAAGAACTTCTCCCTTTCCTTTTCCCCTCTCTTCACCACTTCCTCCCTCTCTCTCTTTTCCTTTCTTTTTACCTCCACTCCTACTTGATTCAGCCAACAATACATCTTTAACAGGTCCAATTAGAACAAACCTGTTTTCTACGTTTTTAACTTCAAAAGAACCTACCCCAGGAGTTTCTTGAATTTTCTCAGTGTCAGAAGACCCATGTTCTTCACCTTCACTAGCAGAAATAAATGATTCAGAGTCAGAACTGGAATCAGACATGATTCAGAGTCAGAACTGGAATCAGACTCTTTAGCTGGGGATTCCCTTTTCTGGCTAGCTTTCAACCTCTCATTAACACTTTCCTCGGAGCTCCAAATGCTACAATTTTTCTAGCCAACATTTTCTGCCTTCGAATCCTAGGTTTTGGGGATTCACTAGGAGGAGTAGAAGAGGATGTATTTGAGGGTGATGGTGGTGGAGGAGTGCCAGGATGATCATGTGGGTTAGACATGGTTCTTCGTTTATGAAGGAGTTTTGGGAATTTTTTAGAAGAAAAGCTATTTGGAATTTCTAGAGAGAGAAGCGATTTAGGATTCTTGGAGAAGAGGAGCAATTAAAACAGGAGATATAATTTTTGACGGTTTTAGAATGAGGAAGAGAGTAAGAGATGTGGTGTATATTTAAAGACAATTAGTCATTAAAGCAGTAATGGCAGCTTTTTCAGAGGTCAATTAGAAGTCTAATCAGCCTGGAGTTCCAGTCCCTTAATGAGTATTTTGGCTTCCCTAGATATTAGGCAAAAATCATGGTTTTAGAGTTCCAAAAGGACGAAATTGGTTCAAAGCTTCAACGGATAGATTTTTTTTTTTGGAATTTTGGCAAGTATAGGACTTCTGCTCATGATTGAATTGTTAATCTTTCTAATTATGCAAAGTATAGAAAACACACCTGAACTTTCATATGAGCTCATACTGATGACCAGGTTCTTCATAAAGAACTCTCTTGAACATGCCTCAAATGCCATAATAGAAAAACTTTGTAAGAGATCAATGAATCATATGTACACATGTCACAGGAGTATACTATTTAAAGTATGAAACTGAGTAAGAATTAATCTAGATATTTACACACAGTTAGAACTCCTAACCAAATTTTTTTTCATTGTGCATTCTGAACTGGACTTATTAGGTGATCTTAATCATCCCTAATTCCAACCTGTTCCTCTCAAAGTTTTCTCTACTCAGTGCTTTAGAGAAAATGTCAACAATTTGCTTATCAGTAGCACAGAATTCTATGGAGACCAGTCCTTTTTCATAGTTATCTCTTAAGAAGTGGTGTCTAACATCTATGTGCTTAGTCCTTTTATGATGAACAGGGTTCTTTGTCATACTTATAGCACTAGTGTTGTCACAGAATATTGGAATACAACCAACTTCAATACCAAAATCTATCAGCTGTTGTTTGATCCATAGTAATTGAGCACAACAAGAAGCAGTAGCAACATACTCAGCTTCAGCAGTAGATAAGGCCACTGAGTTTTGCTTTTTGGTAGCCCATGACACAAGACATGAACCAAGAAAGTGTGCCATACCTGAGGTGCTCTTCCTATCCACCAGAAAACCTGCATAATGAGCATCAGCATATCCTACTAGATTGAAATTGCTACCTTTGGGATACCAAAGACACAGATCAGTGGTGCCTTTCAAGTATCTTAGTATCCTTTTGACAGCAGTCAGGTGAGACTCTTTAGGATTTACCTGAAAACGAGCATAGAGCCCTACACTGAAAACAATGTCAGGTCTGCTAGCAGTAAGATACAGAAGTGAGCCAATCATACCCCTATACAACTTTTGATCAACAGATGAACCAGGTTCATCAACATCTAATTTAGTAGCAGTTGCAATAGGTGTGTCTATTTCTTTAGATTCTTCCATTTTAAACTTTTTGATTAGCTCCTTTGCATACTTTTGCTGGTGGATCATGGTTCCATTTGGACTTTGTTTGATCTGTAAGCCTAAGAAGAAATTAAGCTCACCCATCACGCTCATTTCAAGCTCACTGCCCATTAATTTTGCAAAGTCCTTACTCAGCTTATCAGTGGTGGCCCCAAATATTATGTCATCAACATAGATTTGTACAACAAGGAGATCCTTACCTTTTTCCCTTAAGAATATGGTACTATCAATTTTACCTCTTTTGTACCCATGCTCCAACGGGAATTTGGACAATCTTTCATACCATGCTCTTGGGGCCTGCTTGAGTCCATAGAGAGCCTTGTCTAACTTGTACACATGCTCAGGACATTCCTTGCTTTCAAACCCTAGAGGTTGTTTCACAAACACTTCTTCTTTCAGGTAGCCATTCAGGAAGGCACTTTTGACATCCATTTGATGAATAGTGAATTCCATGTGTGCTGCAAAGGCTATGAGGAGTCTGATTGCTTCTAGTCTTGCAACTGGTGCAAAAGTCTCACCATAGTCTATCCCCTCCTCATGGCTGTAACCTTGGACCACCAATCTTGCCTTGTTTCTTGTAACAGTTCCATCTTCATCAAGTTTGTTCCTAAAGACCCATTTTGTACCAATAATTGATCTGTCTTTGGGCCTTGGAACTAGATGCCAAACTTGACTTCTTTCAAATTGATTGAGTTCATCTTGCATTGCATTGATCCAATCTATATCCTGCAAAGCCTCAACAACATTTTTAGGTTCAATAAGAGATAAAAATGCATCAAAAGCACACAGATTCTTTAATTGTGATCTAGTTTTGACTCCAGATGTTGGATCAGTGATAATGTTCTCAATGGGATGAGAACTTTGATACTTGTGAGGTTTCACAACCAACTGGTTTCTACTAGATGTTTCTCCCATGTTCTGTTGCTGAGGAACAAGGTCATGAACAGGTTCCTTTAAGGGATTTATTTCAATTACTCATTGATTAGTTCCCCCTGTCACGTTGCCCTGGATAGAAGAATATGTTCCATCACTTGTTCCTTCAGTTGGTGCCATTTTGACTTGTGCTGAGGCTTCAATCAAGTCCTTTACCAATCCAATGGCTTCATCTTCATGTTCCTGCCCCTCAGAAAGAATGTTAGTTTCATCAAATACTATATGTACACTTACTTCTACACACAAAGTTCTTTTATTAAACATTTTATATGCTTTACGATGTGAAGAATATCCCAAGAATACTCCCTTATCACTTTTGGGATCAAACATACCTAGGGAGTCTTTTCCATTATTGTGGACATAGCACTTACAACCAAATGCCCTAAGATGGGATATGTTTGGTTTTCTCCCTTTAAGTAACTCATAGGGAGTCTTCTCTACAAGAGGTCTAGTCATGTATCTATTGATTATGTAGCATGCAGTGGTTACAGCCTCTGCCCAGAAGCTGTGAGGCAGTTTGCTAGAAGGCAGCATGGTCCTAGCCATGTCCTCAAGAGTCCTATTCTTTCTTTCAACTTCTCCATTTTGTTGAGGAGTCCTAGGGGCAGAGAAATTATGATCTATACCATTTTCATCACAAAATTCAGCAAACTTGGAGTTTTCAAATTCAGTTCCATGATCGGACCTAATAGATGCAAGTTGATTTCCTAATTGTTTTTGAGTTTTTCTAACAAATGCAGTAAACATGTCAAATGCTTCATCTTTGGAAGTTAGAAATAGAACCAAGGTAAATCTAGAATAGTCATCAACAAGCACCATTACATATTTCTTTCCACCTCTGCTCATGGTTCTCATTGGACCACCGAGATCCATATGGACCAGTTCCAACAACTTGGTTGTGCTTACCATTTTCTTGCTCTTAAACGATGATCTTACCTGCTTCCCCCTTGCACATGCCTCACAAACTTTGTCTTCCTTGAACTTGATGTTGGGTAAACCTATTACCAAGTCCTTAGAGACTAATTTATTTAGCTGATTCTGACTGGCATGACAGAGTCTTTTGTGCCACAGGAGGGGATCATTAACCAGCACACTTAGGTAAGTGATTTCATTTTCTGAGAGAGTGGACAAATCTACAATGTAAATATTGTTAACTCTCTTTCCCTGCAAAACAATCTTGTCAGTGGTAAGATTTATCACAAAGCATTTAGTAGAGGTGAATGCTATCAGGTTACCTCTGTCACACAGTTGTGACACACTAACTAGGCTATATTTCAAGCCATCTATCAAGTAGACATTCTCAATGGAGTGAGAGTCTGTCTTTCCTACCTTTCCAACCCCAATGATATCACCTTTTTTTCCATTACCAAAGGAGACATTACCTTCTTTTAAGTCCTCAAGTGAAAGGAACTGGTCCTTGTTCCCCGTCATATGTTTTGAGCAGCCACTATCCATATACCATATTTTCCTGCTTCCTTTCACTTGGACCTGCAAAAAGAAATCAGGGGTTAGTCTTAGGAACCCAAATCAGTTTGGGTACCTTTCTATAGGCAAAAGGATGAATCAAATTCTTTCTTGCCCACCCAGGCAACTTATTTTTTTCTTGAACAAAGGCTTTGTTCTTTTGACTGGCCTTTACTTTTGCATTACATTCATTTTTGTAATGACAAGTCTTGCCACAGTGTATGCATATTTTATTCTCAGGAAGTGTGAGATACTTGCTTTTAGGGTCCCACTTTGGTGCTTGAGTCCCATAGCCAAGTCCTCTTTGTTGCTACTGTGGTGCTCTTGCAACCAAGAAAGTGCATCAGAAGCCTTGTTCCATTTGCAAGTTCTGTCTAGTTCATGTTTCACTTTTCCTAGATCTTCTTTTAGGACTTTAATCAATTCATCTTTCTTATACAACTCATCCTTCATTTTTCCTAAGTTTTCCTCTAAAGTGTGATATGTGTGATCAACTTTCTTCTTTCCTGTTCCTAGTTTCAATTTTAAGTTTTCAGACCTAAGTTCTAGGACACTAGTGTCAAGTTGAAGAACCTGGTTCTTTAATTCAGCATTTTTGCTATCACTCTCATTAGCCCTAGACTCTATACTTTTGCATTTTGCTTTTAGGATCACACATTCTCTAGACAGATCTTCCTTCTCATTGTTAATTATCTCAGACTCATCAATGAAGTCTATTAATAGCTCAGCCAGCCTTTCTATAGATAGAAATATAATTTTGTCTTTGAGATGAAGAATACTTACCTCTTGTTCATCATTTGATTCTCTGATGGCCATAAGAGCCTGTTCATCTCCAGCTTCATCCTCTGAGTCCTCATATGATGTTTCTCCCCAGGCTGCAACCATAGCTTTTATTGATCCTTTGTTCCTCTTTGGTTGAACCTGTTCCTTCTTCCTGTTCCTTCGTTCAGCCCTTTCTTTCTTCCATCAATTTCCCATTGAGGACAGTTCTTGATCATGTGATCAGTCTTACCACACTTGTAGCAACCCTCATTGGTTTGTTTCTCAGGAGCCCTTTGTTTGTTAAAGGTTGTACCTCTTGAAGAACCCTTTCCTCTCATCAGGTACTTTTTGAAATCTCTTGTGATCATAGACATTTCATCATCCTCCAGATCAGAACCTTCAGCAATTCAGAGAGCCAGACTTCTTTCCTTCTTGGGTGTATCCATCTTCATGGTTTGCCTTCTCAATTCATAGGCAGTAAGATTTCCAATTAGTTCATCCAGCTTGAGGGTGGCAATATTCTTAGATTCCTGAATAGCAATGATTTTGCTTTCCAATGAGACTGGTAGAACCCTTGTCAAGATTTTCTCAACCTTGTCTTCTTCAAGAATAATGCTTCCAAGAGACTTAAGTTCATTTGTCAGTGTAGTGAACCTAGTATACATTTCTTGGATAGTTTCTCCTTCCTTCATAGTAAAATTTTCATATTGAGAATACAGCACTGTTCCTCTAGACCTCTTCACTTGAGGTGTTTCTTCATGAGCCACTTGCAAAGTGTCCCAGATTTCCTTAGCAGTGGTACAACTTTGAATTCTGCTGTACTCGTCTAGACCTAGTCCACATACAAGCCATTTCTTTGCTTTGGCATTTTCTCCCACTTCTTCAGGTCATCAGCAGTGCAATCAGCTCTTGTTTTAGGCACATCAACTCCTTCAACATTCTTCTTTGTGGTTGCTAGGGGACCATCAGTGACTATGTCCCAGAGTTCATAGTCTTCCCATATGATGTGATCTCTCATCCTGTTCTTCCACAAGGAATAGTACTGACCATTGAAAAGTAGAGGTCTAGCAGTGGATTGCCCTTCCCAGTTCCCAGGTGGTGCACTCATGTTGATCTTTTCCTAAGGTGTTAGCCTCTTCAAGGATAACCTTCTCTGATACCAATTGATGTTTTAAGCGTCAATACCACACAAGAGGGGGGGGGGGGGTGATTTGTGTGGTACCCAATTTTTGCTCTAAAAGAACCTGGTTCTTCTAAGTGTACTAACTACTGTTGGTTGCGGAATAATAAATGCAGAAAATAAAGAACACAGAGATTTTTACGTGGAAAACACCTGGCTCAAAAGGTGAAAAAACCACGACCTACTACTCAGTAGGATTTTCCCAAACTTCCACTAAAATTATTGAGCCAAAACAGCATTTACAAAACTTTTGTAAACCTAAGGATTAAACTCTAATCCCGTTGTGGCACACAGCCTCAACTGTTGCGACAACTTCAAGTTAACTCTAACTTGAATACTCAAAGTACCTAATACAATTGCTTCTATGAAAGCTGAAAGGTACAAGTTTAAATCACCTACTACAATTGAACTAAAATAAAAGAAAGACACAATAGAATTGGTTCTTCTATCTTGTCCAAGTAGCTTCAGGAATGCACACTTAAATCTCACATAAATTGCTTGCAAAATTGCCTCGCTCTTTTTCTCTCAATTTAGTTTAACTTCTGCGATTGTGCAATTACCTGTACAAGAGAACAATCACTGTTATTTAATGAGTTAGTAATTAGAGTTTGATTGAGACTCAATTTCTGATCTTCCATCGAAGTTGAGTCCTTGAACAACACAAACTCCAACCCTATCTTTTATCCGGATTGTATTCTCTTCTCATAAGGAGACTTTCTCTCCTTATCCCATATGCAACCTTTTNATATGGTGGTGTCCGTTTGGGTTCCAAGGAAACCCAGTGGACTTTGGACAAGGCTATCTTAAAGAGTCATTATGTGGACAGCATAATTGACTCAACTAGGTTTGACAGTGATGCATGCGCAATTAAAATAGAGTAAGGTTTCTATGGTGTATTAGACCGGTACCCTTGAGCGGAAAACTCAAGAGGGAAAGGCACGTACACAAACATTGTTGGGTCTAATCCTTTCAGTCCCAATTTCCATTCTTTGTAAGATCGAGAGGGGGCAAATGTCAACCCCAGATCCGCCAACCAACATAACTCTTTTCACGTATTATCCTTCACATTTAACGGTCAAATGAAGAGCTTTGTTGTGGGCTGCCCCTTCCGGAGGCAAATCATTTCGGCTAAACGAGATCCTGTTGACTTCAATAAATCGCTCCGCCATTCTTTCCAGTTGCCCAACCATGGTCACAACCGGAACATATGCTTCATTAAGCATCTTCAACAGCACTTTCTGATGCTCATTCGAACTTATTAGTAGAGACAAAAGTGAGACCTGGGAGGGAGATTTCCAGAGTTTGTCAATTACATCGTAGTCTGAGGTTTTCATCTTTCAGATGAATTCCTCTGCCTCTTCAGCGCTGACTGGCTTTTTAAGCGGAAAACGCTTCTGTTTGGTCTTGCTCAATTCCTCCAAGTTGAGGTACTTCCCAGTCGGGTTTGATTCCTTCACTTCCCCCATGATTTCTTTTCCTTTGTACGTCACCACTACTTTGTTGTAGTTCCACGGGACGGCCGTGGGGTCCTCCATGGGCTTCTGTGGTGCGCGAGTTATAACCACGGGCTCATTCAGCCTAGGTGAAATAATCGGCCCCCGTGCCACATAAGTCCCCTCTGGTACGTACATCTTAGGTCCCTTGTTTAGCTCGAACCTTTTGGGGGGACTCAACATGAACTGTTCTCTTCTGGGGTCCCTTGGAACATAAAGAACGACATCTTTAGGAGGTATTGCCCCTGTTTTGGCTTCCACAGTCGTTTCTATTCTTTGAGGAGTGGAGTTGCTTTTCTTCTCATCCTTAGCTTGCTTTGCAGCCGCTTTGGGCTTCTTTTCAACATCGGCAATAGCAATGATAGCCTTCAAAGCTGGGTCGAACTCTCTGTCTTCACAAATTATCCCTATAACTGGCCCGTTGTTGTGAGCTAGCAATGGGTTATTGGTTACATTGGGGACCTCCTTATCCCTCAACACTACCCGCTTTTCCTCTATTAGACTCTTGACCGCCCTTTTGAGAGTCCAACAATACTCAGTGTCGTGCCCTTCCGCCCCTGAATGATAAGCAAACATATAAACAATTAAAAGGCTCATGTATACCTCCGAAAATAATGCATATAAACAGCATGACTTAAACATACTTAAGGTCTGAATTTTAAATCTTAAAGCAGGGTATCTAATTATTTTAGTAAAAATATAAATTATTTGAGCATGCTCTTAAAACATAAAGACAAATAAGAGGCACACAAATAGCAATTAGCGCGTAAACCCGTCCTAGCAGACTTGCTATAGTGTCTTTCCAAAGTCACTACAAAGATAGAGTTACTACTAAATTAACTATAAAGGCTTCAGGCATGACAAGGCTGCAAACATGCATTCTTGAGCCTCCCTCAATCCCAGGTAACTCCAATTGTTGACCAGTACTTGAATTAGGCCTCCTATAACCACACAAAAAGAAAAAAAAAAAAAAAACAGAACACATATGCAGCACACATAGAGGTCGAATTATTGTGAAAAATAGATTTTAACGCGTTACTTCCTAATGATATGCTTTCTAGTATTAGGTGCAAAGCATTTGCAGTTTAGCCATGTAAAGGACGTGTTAGAGAAATGCAACTAGACAGCCCTTAACACAATTAGTGCAAGACACTAGCGATTAAAGCGCAAACTCAACCAAAGTGCAGTAAATTTGAGTGTAATAATCGACTAAAATAAGTAATTATAGCCTATCATCAACACCCCATACTTAAACGTTGCTCGTCCTCGAGCAATGGGACTATCTAATAAACCCCCCCCCCCCCAACTACGTACAAGTATCAATTATAAAGGAGTACTTTAACTTTTACCCACACACTATACCCTAGACTATGATCAATACCGGCACACAAGCATGAACACACAAAAATACACATTATTCCCGTCTAAGTATGCCCAAGTATAATATTTCACTTCACTCAATTCCAACAACCTATTTGTCACCACTCAACCTCAAAAGCCGACTTGTAACCACTAAGCACCCTCAATTCATGCACTTACCTAACAAGAAAGTTTACAACATTACCAATCATTCATGAGATCATGTGCCCTCACCAACAAACAAAAGAGTGACTATAGATAGTCCATACATTCAAATATACTTTTGAATATAGATTAAGAAAATCGCACAATTGAACCAAATTCACTCACTCTCACAAAGAATTCATATGCATCCCGTGGTCGTACCATAAGCTTGCCCGTAGTGTATATCTCTACTAATTTAAGCTAGCCAAATCTAGGATCAATTAGGACTTTTATGGTTGTAATGTAGGCTAAGGGACAGGTAGGATATATTTTGGAATAGTGGCTAACCCTTCTAAGCACTTTAATACACTACATTTACAATTTTAGCTCATATTCTTCTCAACCACATCACTTGCCATATATAACATAGCCCTCTTTTCAATTAAGCACTTCTCTACTTTTCACTAGCGCAAATCAATAAGAATTGGAGGTGTTTTATGTTTCTACATACTTTCACTATCATTTTTTTTCTTTAAATTTTTCTCTCTCTTTTTTTTTTCTTTTTCACACACTCCATACAATAAAGTTCATCGGTTAGTGACCTTTAATTTCCACTTTAGTGCACCAACGGCCCTTCCATGGTTCCACTCAAAAGCTACTCCCCAATCTCTAACCTTACTTCGTTTAGCGCCTAAGTGCCTTAGGAGGTAAAGGTTCAATCAATATCAAATTAAGAACAAAATAGGGGTATGTCTTGTAATGTGGGTGCCAAAGAAAGGTCTATAGGCTCAAAGGGGCTAGCAACGGAAAATTTTATTTTTATGTGACAAGCACATCTATGATCAAGCAAGAAAATGCCTACTTCATCTCCTCGATTAGCACACTTACAATTTCGCTTCAATTAACACACGGGGCAAGTTCTAGACTATATAGGATTGCATAGAAAATCACAATTCCTCACACACACGTTGCACATGACTCAATCAAGACGGTTCTATTCAACTCTCAAGTCAAGTAAGCACACATAATTAAGAAATTTAAGCAATATTTCACTATGTAGCATACAGGTCAAACAACTGAGAACATGCGTCACAAAATAGGTTATTTACTTTACTTAGGCTTCACAATTCAAACCAAATATACGGGAAAACAGAATGTATGTCATAGCCTATTGTGCCAGCATCAACCATGTCAATGAGTATCTCAGAGCGACTCAGTTTCTTCCTAAACTACTCCTAAAAAAAATAGAAATAAAGTACCCGGTTCGAGCTACACCCTTGGAAAAGAACCGGCGCCCAAAGAAAAACCAAGGGATACTACCTAACTATCCTAAAAAAAAAAATTCTTTTTGGTATTTTTAATCGGACTTTTATCCCTCAAGAAAATTGTCCAAAAGATCCATCGTCGGGAAAAGTCCGAACTTTTTCTAATTTTTTTTTTAACAAAAACTACTACACTAAGAACGAGTACTACAACTACACTAAGAACTAGTACTATAACTAAGCTAAGATAGCACAGAAAATCACCCAGACAATCTCCTTACCCCACACTTAAAATTGTGCAATGTCCTCAATGCACACTAAAAATAACAAGAGGGTAAAAGAAACTCCCTGGTAGGCCAAAGGCCGAAGAATTAGCAGCTCACGGGATACTCAGACTTCTCCCTGGTATGATCCCTTGTGCGGGTACCTCACACTTAGTTTCAACCAACTGCTCGCTTTTGCACATGCCTCTTGGCTTTGATTCCATGCTCGTACTCCTACAAAATACAAAAATAATACTACAAAAAAAAATATTAACACAATAAAATAAAATAAAATAAAATAAAAAAATTTGGGTTGCCTCCCAACAAGTGCCTTATTTAACGTCGCGGCACGACGCCATCACTTTCACCACTTTTCTTTCCACTTTGAGGATATGAATTGCGCCCCCAGTTTTGCATCAATTTTTGTGCCACGTTCTTGGGGCGGTGGTGTGAAAATAAATGAACCAAGCAATAGGTATCGCATCTTGCACTTCTTGGCCTTTAAGTGAGGAATATCGTTTTGTCTCCTTGACATCACAAATTTCAGAATATAAACACTTTGTTCCTCATCTATTGAATTCTCCATATGCTCGAATGGATCAATTTCCATGTCACCAACCAAATACAATGTTGAAAAATATTTAGAATGAGGTCCAATACGGTCCAACTCCTATTTTTGACATCCTCAATTTTGAGCTCTTCGTCAACCTTGGCATCATTAATAATATTTTGGTCGAATAATTGGTATTCTCGTTTTAGCTCCTCAATTTGGTCTAGAAGATCCTTTTCAGCTTCACACAACTCATCACTAAATTGTTGGGAGTTACACGCATCAACTTTTGCACTCAATTGAGCCTCTAAGTCGTGAATAGAACTTCCAAATTGATTGATCTCTTGTCCCAGTTCAGCTCTTCCTTCTATAAATTGTTGCATCTCATTCATAATTTTCTCACGGAAACCTCCATATTCCTCTAATAATTTCCCGTGCATATCAAGAATGCGAACATCGTGTTCTACATCATCCAATTCGTTACTCCTGTTAAACTCACAAGAATTATTAGAATCAACATAAGAAGGGATTGGAGTAGGATAACAACACTTAGGACAATTATTCCAATTTCCATCACAACTAATACAGGAAGGAGATGGTGCACACAACTCGGTACTAGGAATATTTTTACAATATTGCCACAAGTGGGGTCCTTTACAATATGGACAAGGATCACAAAAATAAGAATACTTACTATCCTACCACATTTCGTTCAAAGATGCCATGTAAAAAAATATAAAAATATAATACTAACTACACTAGACTAAAATTAAAAACTTAAATAGATAAAAAGTAAAAATCTAATCTAGTAAAATAGTTAATTTCTAAGTCCCCGGCAACAGCGCCAAAAACTTGTTGCGGCCAAACACTCACCCAAGTGCACGTGGTCGACAAGTAATATAGGATAGTAAGTCCAGATATCGTACCCACAGGGACTTGTGATTAACTATCAACCAAATTAAACCAAACAATTAATCTATTCAAGCGAATCCTAAAGTATGAATATTTAACTAAAGATAATCTAGAGTAGTAAACTAAGAGATTAAAGAAAACAAGTTGGTGAATTATAGAGACGAATTAAATGTGAGTGAATATTCTAGAGCTATGGGTTGGCTAAAAATCCCGTTGAGTTTTCCACCTAAATCGTCTAATTAATTTATCTGGTTTATTGGTTGACAGAGTTAATATTGCTCGTAGCCTTCTCCCGAAGTACAACTCGCCTATTCAAGCTAACCTAACGCCTATATTCCTATGAAATTAGGATTAACAAGAACGCATTTATAATTCCCGTATAGTAACCAAGCAAGGCGATTAGGTATATTCCTATCCTAACCGCAAATCCGCTCCCCCTAAGAGTTAAGATCGTGCTCTACTCAATCTTATATGCAATCTAGAATTCCCTCTCCCGAGTTCAATCCTAGATTCGTAGATAGTATTCAATTGGTGATCAAGCAATCAAATAATTAAGCGCAAGATTGAATAAATAAACCAATATGATAAAATAATAAGAACAATTCAAGCTTCAAACTACAACATTCATGTAGCACCCAACAACTCTAGAACAAAGAAACTATGAAATTAAAGAAAGAGAAGAGAAGAAAAACTAGTTAGAAGGCTCCTCCACGCGTGGTGCGTGTTCCTCCACGTGAATTCTCCGTCAAAGTATGTTAGAAATCACCAAAAGTGGCGTCCTCTCCTTCAAAAATAGGTTTAGTCTTGCTTTTATACGTGTTGGGTAGGTCTAGGGCCGAAATAACCTTGTTCCGGGCGAAATAGGACACATTTCACGTCACCGGCACCCAGCCCGGCGCCAGGCACCCCACTTATTTGTTGCACACTATTTTCGTACACCACAAGTGGCCCCGACGGCGCTGCCTGTGGCGCCCAACCTAGCCCTTTTTCCCCGTACTTTCGTTCGTTTTGGTCTCAAATACTTGTGCGTTTCGTCCCCACTTCCGTTTGGTAATTTGGAAAAACGTAATAACATGAAAGTTGTAGCCCTTTGAGTTAGCTTTCCAACCATATATTGTGGAGACCAAATGGAGTTTTGAGCAAAAAGTTATATCCATTTTACTAGACAATGCACAATATGCCTGCTCGATTCTTCGTTCGCTCTAACTAGCATCTGTTGACCCCCATACACGATTCCGGCTTAATTCCTTGAGCTTTTACTCAAACTTCAAAGCCTCAAATCACTTGAATTCATTCCATAATATCTATATAGCTCGGAATCACTCCTACAAGGCATAAAACACACAGTTAGTGCAAGACACTAGCGATTAAAGCGCAAACTCAACCAAAGTGCAGTAAATTTGAGTGTAATAATCGACTAAAATAAGTAATTATAGCCTATCATCAAGAAACATATGTAATTGAACTTCCTAAATTATAATACAATCAGTAGCAAATGAAGCGCCTACCTCAAACCTGTCCACATTCACCGATAAGTTTGAACCTGTGAATGGGAAGAAGAGTAGGTGAATCTTCTCGCGATTTTGCCTAAAAATCGAGCTAAAATCTTGGCTCCCAATTAAGGCAAAAAATCAATTACTTTACGGATTTGATAAGGAAGATAAGTAAGGAAATAAAGTCAGAAAGGACATAGAAAAGGAATGAGAAAATAATTTAAAGGAAATAAATCCAAATGAGGAAGAAACGGGATGAGTTTGCCGATACGGTTTTGAACGAAGGGGAATTGGAAAGGGTTAACTTGAGTGGGTCATGGGTTCTGGGTTTGGGTATGGGTTAATAGGCTGTGGGTCGGGGGGTTTTTTTTTTTAAATTCTAAAATTGGGCTGGGAATTGGGGTTGATTTGGCTATAATTTAAAGCCAATTTGTCTATTATTTAAATCGCCATTTGCCCCTTTTTATTTTATAAAAAAAATAGCAAATAGTTTTTTGAAAATTAATTTAAAAGGCCAAAATGATTTATAACACATAAATATCAATTTAAAAAATATAAGACTCGATTTTATGAACATAAAACGCAATTAGACCTTAAAATGGCTAATATTGCAATTATATGCAATTAGCTTTAAAATTACTAACTAAAATTGTAAAAAATATGTAAAAGTTATCTTAGCCATATTTTGGCATAAATATGAAAATACAATAGATGAATTACCAAAAATAATAATTTTGGCAATAATCATTGGGGTTTTTTTATGGATGAAGAAGGGAAATAAATCGGTTTAAAAACCTTAAAATTATGGAAAAAATAGTAAAATGCTTGGACATACTTATATATGTTATTTTTTAAGATATTTTGCATATAAAAATATACAGGGAAAAATTGGGTATCAACAGCTACCCCTCTTTACCAGGGAAGGATGAAAGAGTTGTCGGGTAAAGATATGATGACCAATTTGACCGAACGAAATGTTTTGAAGAAATTTGGCCGCGCTCTGGCTTCTGTGCTGCCTACATATCCCTGGTCTTACAGGAATCAGGCCATATGTAGTTCAGGATCCGTCGGCGGAATATGCCGATGGAGACCTTTTAAGAACGGCTGCAATATTTAGGTTGGGATGAATGGTTAAGGTCTAATAGGGTTACGGGAACTGGAGCGAAATTGCTCCTGCCGAGATGGCTGTTGCTCGCTGGTTTACCTGCAAATAAGCAATACAAGCGTATATTGTGCATAAATTTAAACATGATGCAAGTTCCCGTCGGACCATGAATGTTGTCTTTGGACGGTTAGGATGACGTCCTGGGCCATGAAGCGTACAATAAAGGATTCGCAGGCTATGAAATGATGCTCTCGGGCTATGAGAATGATGCCTCCGAACCATGATGCCTTTGAATAATGATGTGCGAAAAAATTAAAGGGATCTTCAGGCCATGATATGGCGTTCTCGGGCTATGAGAATGATGCCTCCGAACAATGACGCCCTCAGATAATTTGGCGATCTTTCAGCCTATAAAATGCAGTAGGTGGCGATCTTTCAGCCCATGAAATGCAGTAAGTGGCGATCTTTCAGCCATGCAAGCGTAAATAAAGTGGCGATCTTTCAGCCATGCAGGATGTAAATAAAGTGGTAATCTTTCAGCCATGCAGGACGTAAATAAAGTGGCGATCTTTCAGCCGTGCAAAAAATGCAGATGGAGACAGTGTCTAGTCTCGGAAGGTAGAATGGTAGCCTTATGCAGTGCAGAAAATGCAGATCGAGACAGTGTTTAGTCTCGGAAGGTAGAATGGTAGCCTTATGCAATGCAGAAAATGCAGATGGAGACAGTGTTTAGTCTCGGAAGGCAGAATGGTAGCCTTATGCAATGCAGAAAATGCAGATGGAGACATTGTTTAGTCTCGGAAGGCAGAATGGTAGCCTTATGCAATGCAGAAAATGCAGATGGAGACAGTGTTTAGTCTCGGGAGGCAGAATGGTAGCCTTATGCAATGCAGAAAATGCAGATGGAGACAGTGTTTAGTCTCGAAAGGTAGAATGGTAGCCTTATGCAATGGAAAAAATAAAAATAAAATGGTAGCCTTATGCAAATGGTAGTAGAGTTCTTAGCTGATAGCAGGTTGCGATATTGTGATTGCTGGGGACATTGCGATATAGGGAATATCGTCGGCGTGCGTTGATAGCAAATGTTGGTAAACGCAACAATTCTGAGGGTTGCATTCCTGAACAACGTTTGTCTTGTGAGTGTATAGTATGTCATGTGCTTTCGCAATCTAAGTGTCTGCATCCAAAGAAAAATCGTGAGTTTTGTAGAGGGGAGGTTAGTTCGTATCCCTGTTGGCCTTGTTTGAACCGTTCGGCTTTGATCTAGTGATACGGTATGTATCATTGGGGTAGCGTTGCTGAACAAAGCGACTTTGATAATAAACAACATGAATTTGTAAAAGTATATATATGACATAAGTATATATTTAAGAAATAATTTTTAGATGAACCAACGACTGTGACGTGGCTCAAGACATTGCGACCTCTCTTGCTACGGAATTTTGAGGGTCCTCCTCAAAATTCTGCCCCAGTTTAATGGATTGATGCATCTGACGGCTGCTTACGATGACCGGCTGAAATTACTTCAGAATTTTGAGGGTCCTCCTCAAAATTCTGCCCCAGTTTCCAATTGCGGGGGAAATGAAAAATTTATTGAATTGTGACCGAACCCATAAGGCTGCCTACGTATCCCCTCTTAAACGGGAATCAGGTCAGACGTAGTTCAAATTACATCATATAGGAAAGCCCAAAGATTACACATAATAGCGCTTGACTGCATCTGAATTAATCGGTTTCAGCAAAACTTCTCCGTCCATTTCTACAAGTATAAGGGCTCCTCCTGTCAGAACCCGATGAACCATGTATGGGCCCTGCCAGTTGGGAGAACTCCCTCAAATCCACCATGTGATCAGTGGCCTTCTTGGACTTGATGATAATATCATCCACATATACCTCAATTTCTTTCTGTATCATGTCGTGAAAAATAGTAGTCATGGCCCTCATGTAAGTGGCCTCTGCATTCTTCAGGCCGAACGGCATCATCTTGTAGAAATACATTCCCCATGCCGTAATGAAAGCCGTTTTCTCAACGTCTTCCTCATCCATCCAGATCTGATGATAACTTGTGAAACAATCCATAAATGATTGCAATTCATGCTTGGCGCAATTGTCGATCAGGATGTGTATGTTTGGTAAGGGGAAATCGTCTTTCGGACTGGCCCGATTGAGATCCCGGTATTCGACACAGACTCTAACCTTCCCGTCCTTCTTTGGCACTGGCACAATGTTAGCTAACCATTTTAGGTATTCCACTACCCTGAGAACTTTGGCTTTGACCTGCTTGGTGACTTCTTCCTTGATTTTCAGACTCATATCTGGCTTGAATTTTCTGAGCTTCTGTTTTACCGGTGGACACGTTGGGTCGGTTGGCAGGTTGTGAGCTACAATAGACGTACTTAGCCCAGTCATGTCATCGTATGACCAGGCGAAGATGTCCTCATACTCCCTTAGAAATTCTGTGTATTCCTTCTTTACTGCTGGCGATAAGTTAACGCTGATTCGTGTTTCTTTGACATTATCTTCATCCCCCAAGATAACAATTGCAGTCTCGTCCAGGTTGGACTTCAGCCTGTTTTCAAAATTCTCGACTTCCTTAACAATCTCTTCCGGTATGTCATCTTCCTCTGAATCCATGTCTGTTTGTTGCGTTGTCTCATTGCATGTCACAGTCATTGGTTCATCAAGACAAGTAATAGTAATGTTATATAAGTAAAGTAATGAGAGAAAATAATAAGAGTGTTTATTTATAGGGAAAATCGAAATGCTTTGATAAATTCCATAACTGTTCTGAACATTGAAGATCTTATTGCAGAAATTTAAAATGCGAAAGAAAAACTAATAAAATTAAAAGATAGTGCATGATGCTTGTTCAGCCTTGCTACCCCGAGGCTCGCAGGGCTCTGGTGGTCCTGATGGTCCAGTTATTTAGGCATTCTCCTCTGCTCACAGCCTGTATGGAAGGGCCTTCCTCCCCCTCCTCCTCGAAAATGACACAACAATCCATATCATCGTCTTCCAGGAACAAATTCCTCAGTGCTGCCAGTTCTTCTTTTTCTTCTGACCCATAGATAACTTCGGCCGGTCGGAAAGTCTTTTCCAAGCTTGGAATTGGCTGCTCCAATGGATAGTAAGGGTCGCGCCATGGTGGCGACCAGTGGTTGAATTCCTCCCAAGTATACTCATATCCTAATCCGAAGGTGGTGCCATGTTTCTTGAGTTTGATAGGCTTAGCGATTCCTTGGAGGTTCTTGCCAAGTCCTTTGCCAGGTTTGTATCCGCTCCAGTTCAATATGCTTTCAATTTTTTTGTCCCACCATTTGTCTTTATCAACGACGTTGACCCGCTCGATGTGGTGATAAGTCTCCCCGCTTATCTTTCTTCTGCCTCCTATTGCCGGGATGGTTTGGCGACTGTATATGGGATTACTACCGTCGCCGTGAATGATCACCTCTTGGTGATTCCACTCAAACTTCACTGCCTGATATAGTGTTGACGCTACAGCCCCAACGGCATGAATCCATGGTCGTCCCAACAACAGATTGTAAGATGCCGACACATCTATCACTTGAAAATCAACATCGAACCAAGTAGGTCCCATTTGCAAACACAGACTAATTTCCCCAATGGTGGACCTTGGGGAACCGTCGAAAGCTTTGACGTTGATGGCCCCGTCCTTGATCTCATGCAGTCCCTTTCATAATGTCCTGAGTGTTACCAACGGACAAATGTTGAGACCGGACCCTCTATCAATCAGGATTCCGGTGATAAAATAATCTTTGCATTGCACGGTGATGTGCAACGCCTTGTTGTGACTCAACCCCTCTGGTGGCAGCTCATCTTCATGAAAAGTGATCTTGTGACTTTCCAATACTTGGCCTACCATGTTAGCCATCTCCCCGCCAGTGATGTTGCTCGGTACATACGCCTCACTCAGCACCTTTAACAGGGCATTCTTGTGCGCATCGGAGCTCTGTAGCAAAGCAAGGATAGAAATTTACGCCGGTGTTTTGTTCAGCTGATCAATGATCGGGTATTCCTTGGCTTGTATCTTTCTCCAGAGATCGTCGGGCCCGGTTTCAGTGATCGTTGATCGACTAGAGGCCTGCTTGCTTGACTCAGCCAAATGTTCCGGGGTATAAACCCTACCGGTTCTCGTCATACCCTGTGCCGCAACAGCTTCCCCGAACTTGACCTTCCCTTTTCTTCTTGACTCGGCTATGTAGTCCCAAGGTATGGCATTTGTATGGAATGGTGTTACGGCCGACATTGCTACTGGAATTGGCGTGTCTATCTTTACCTTAGGCGGTAAAACTGCAACTTTGAAAGGTGTAGGTGCATTTGCTGGTGACATAAATGCGACCTCAATCGGCGCTGACGTCTTTGCAGAGGATGGTGCTTCAAAATCAAGTGGCATGGACATATTTATCTCGGCATCCCCAGAGGGCTAAATCTGGACTACAATCGGATTAAGGGTGACTATTGGCTTCTTTGGATCGTCACCTTCTGTGATCAAACCGATCGATCCCATGGGGTCCCAAACACCCTCTATTTCAATCATGTGAACGCCTCCACCCTTGTGATCTGGCAGAGGGTTATTGCGGACATTCGGAGCAGGCTCTTTTGCCACAATGATCTTGTTATCAATTAACGTCTGAATCTTATCTTTTAGAGCACGACATTCATCAATTGTGTGTCCTTTCATGCCGGAATGGTATGCACATGACTTGTTTGGATTAACCCACTAAGAAGGGTTCTCAGGAGGAGCAGGGATAGGGATGACATAACTAGCAGTCTTGAGTCTTTCATACAATTGGTCGATAGATTCAGCAATAGTCGTATACTATTTTGGGGGTCTTCGGTCAAAGTTTGGTCGGGGTCTAGGGAAGTTTTGGCGGGGAGGAGGGGATTGGTAGTGGGATGGTTGAGTGTTGTAGGCTTGGTAAACGTGTGCTGGTTGGGGATATTTGGGTGAAGTGGGCTGATATGCGGGAGGTGATTGATAGGTGAGTGGTGGAGCTTGGTAAGAGGGTGAGGGTGCTTGGTAGTTTGGAGTAGGCTGATATGTGAGTGGAGGCATTGGGCAGGTTTGGTATTTGACGGGAGATTCGGTTCTCTGTGCCACCATTACGGCTCCTACGTCCCTTTTCTTGGACACACTACCTGACTGTAAGGCCTTGTTTATAGCTTGTAAAGCCTCGAAATTAGTAACCATACCGCTTTTGATGCCCTCTTCGATCCTTTCTCCCAGCTTCATAATGTCAGAAAATTTGTGGCCCTCGATCATCATCAACCTCTCATAATACTGTGGGTCTTGGGCCCGGACGAAGAATTTGTTCATTTGTTCTTCCTCTAAGGCGGGTCTAACCTTAGCAGCTTTGGACCTCCAGCGAGTAGTATATTCGCGGAATGTTTCTGTGGGCTTCTTCTTTAGATTTTGAATATAGAACACATCCGGTGCATTCTCCGAGTTGAACCTGAACCTGTCTATAAAGTCGGACGCCATGCTTACCCAGTTCGACCACTTCTTTGGATCTTGGCTAATGTACCAAGATAAAGCATCTCCCTTCAAGCTCCTCATGAAAAGCTTCATGCGGATTTTCTCGTCTTTTCCTACTCCAACCAGCTTGTCACAGTATGTTCTCAAATGGACCCCCGGATCCCCTGTACCATCAAACATCTCGAACTTAGGAGGTTTGTACCCCTCGGGCAGTTCGACATCGGGCTGTATGTAAATATCTTCGTAGTTCAGCCCTTCAATTCCCTTTTCAACGCCTTGAATTCTGCTAGTAAATTTCTTAAGTTCTTCAGCCAGGTTCTTGATAAGCAAATCTTTATCATCAGACTCGGGTGTGCTGGAGATGGGTTGGGTGGAGTGTGGCATAGTCTCCACGTAGATGGGGGTGTTATGGTGGGTGTGGCAGTGGTCATTTGTGGAGTTTTGTGGTTCTGGGATGAGCAGCGGGGTATTGTTGGAAGTATGGCAGGTGTTGCAGTGGTGGTGAGGAGCGGGATGGTTCTGTTGCTTCGGGATGTTCTGTGGCGGTGTAGGGTTCTGAGCATTTTGGAAATTGATATCTGGAGTAGTGAGGGAAAATGACAGATTTGCCAGATTCCGAACCTGATCAAGTTCTTCTTGAAATTTCAGCAGCTTTTGTTCCAGTTGGGATGAGTTTTCCTTGGGAACCAGAGTACCATGACCGTGATTGACCTCTGCTCGTTCAGTTGAGTTTTCCTTTCTGGCGTTGTTTAAATCTTCCATCTTCCCTTTGTTCTTGTTTTTGACGGGGCTGAGAGGAGGAGTGGGTGGAGGGCCCTTGGATCTTGTGGAATAGGATGATGTTGCCAAAGTGCTCGAACTAACCTTTGGGGAGGGGAATAATCAAAAACAAAAAATAAACAAAAAGTAACCAAGTTAGTGAGGTTCATGAAAAATCGATGCAATATTTAAACACATAATGCCGGAATGTAAATCACGTCCTAATTTGGGTAGGCCTAGCGACAGATTGATTTGGAGAACTTGGAATGCTAAATGCCTCATTTTATTGATAGAAAATAAGACGAATCCCAAATCGACACTAAATAACAGGAAAAATAAAGTCACTAATGGCCATTGGCCTTATTACATTCAAATAGCGAAAAGATAAAGTCCTATCTACTTGGTCCCTGAAGGACCCTCCCCAGACTCGGCATCCTTGGCTCCATCGAACAACTTCCCCAGCTCGCGAAGTCCCAGCAGCAGGTAGGCTCTGGCTAGATGTCCGCCTTCGTTCCCTTCAGCATTTTGGCAGTCTTTGACCCTTTTGAGAACTAGAGTGTAAACCTTTCAACCAGCTTAGCAACCTTGGGTAGATGTTGGTGACCATGCCGAATCTGGGGATTTCGTGCCTCATTATCTGCAAGAAAATAAGGTTAGGCCCTTTCCCCCACCGGACTCGACTATTTAACATTAGTAGTTGGCATAGAAGCATTTAGTTCTCCAAATAAATGCACAGAACGTGATAATGTCCGTTTGGGTTTCAGGGAAACCCATTGGACTTCGGACAAGGCTATCTTAAAGAGTCATTATGCGGACAACATAACTGACTCGGCTAGGTATGACCATGATTCATGCACAGTTAAACAGAGTAAGGTTTCTATGGGGTTTTAGATTGGTACCCTTGAGCGGACCACTCAAGGGGGAAAGGCACGGAACCGTCGACTACCCCGTTGATCGACTGGTTTTACCGCAAATACGCCTTTTTCGGGTTTAGGGGGTGATAATATCGGAAGAGCGCAACCACTCATTATAAGCGTTGCTATAGGATTTGTTTGGCACGAGTGGAATATGATGTTGAGCATGATTATGCAACAATTAAAGGCATGTTGTCATGTATTTGCACGTTTAAGAAAGCAGTAAATACAACAGTTTCATAATTTAAAGCAGTAGTAAAGGAAAGCAAAAGGGAAAGAAACAAAAAGACAAGTCAGTTTTGTAGTTGAAAAGGAAATTGAATGCTTAAAAGAAATAAACAAATAGTTGCGCATAAAGAAGCATAAATTCACAATAATAGCCTGAAATGGTAAAAGCCTAAAAGATCATCCCCAGACTGCTGTTGCGCCCCCTTTTTCTCGCGAAATCGGGTTTATGACATTTGGGAGGACAACTCATTCCTTTTGGGAATTGGGTTTGATTTGAAGAGTCGCCACCTAATGATCAGGGTGCATTAGGACACCAAGGAGATTTGATTTGAGTAACCAGAGATTGGGTAAGGGCTTGAAACTATTCTAAGGGGAAGATGTTAGGAACCCCTCAAAATCCACTAGTGTGGTTCCCGGCTAGACTATTGTTGTGAATTTGGGTACAATGAGCATACAAACAAATAGGGCTCAAATAAGAGGGAATTTCATCACATAAAGGTTTGAAGGTAAACAAGGTTTGAAAGAATAATTAGAAAAGCTGATTTTAAAAACAAAGAGTTAAAATGCTGAAAAGAAAGAAATAAAGAATAAAGTGAGTGGGTCCTAGGTTTATTAATAATATGGATCACCCCACACAATGCCCGGTAATCACTCCTCAATGAGGGGCTACTCGCATGGTCATCATATCCATATCTACCCTTCCCACCCCATTAAGGTATTAAAGCGCGGAATGGTCTCGTTTACCTATTGCATGCTATTACCCGTCCCAATCCTATCAGTCCCGGAGGTATTAGGACTACTTATCCTAAAGGGAAGGGATGTTAGGCTTATTAGTGGTTTCAAAGGGGAAAAATTCTAAGGCGGCATACAAAACACGTATAACAAGTTGGGGGAAAGCACATAACAAGCAAAGGCTCAAATATACCCCCCTTAAACAAAGAAGCACGTAATTAGCATGACTTACACATACTGTTTAGGGTCTGATTGAATACTAAAGGTGAAATAACTTAAAGGTTGATGCAGACCGATTTATTACATAATTCAGATAAGAAGCCCAAATCAGGCCTGCCAGCTGGTTGTAGTTAATAGAACAGATTCAGTTTATAACTTTACCCTAAGGTTTGCCTAAGTGTTGGACAAGGATCCTATAGGCATGGTATCTATTTAATTCAGAAAGTGATGAAATAACAAGGTCCAAAATATATTGGATACGTACTGGTTAAAAGGGAAGTCAGGTTATTCAAAGGAGAGGCAAGTTTTAATGAGGGTTATAAATTCTGCAACTGATAGTACCCATTATTACTGATTTTAGCTCTATTCGTGAATGAAGCGATTCAGATTCGATTAGGAGTTCCTATAGGCATGATTTCTTGGCGTTATTGATTGTAAGCCTTTGAAGACATGGTATAAAATGCAGAAGACTCGTTTTTAAGCCTATGAACATGATATCTAGATGCAGAATCTGTTTAAGACCTATGAACATGATAACAAAAATTTGTCTAAGACCTATGAACATGATATCTAGGTGCGAAATTTGTTTAAGACATATGAACATGATATCTAGGTGCGATCGAACGTACAGATTTAGATAATCCTGTAAGCAAGATTTCTATGCGAATGTAGTAGTCCAATGATCATGATTTCTATGTGAATGATGGGTATACAGAATTCAGAAGGACCTATAGGCATGATTTCTATGTGCATATGCAGAATTAAAAATTCCTATAGGCATGGTATCTACCCTTTTTGCTTGCATAGTTACCCGTCCCTTTTCACTAACCATCCCCAAAAGTTTATTACAAGTTATTACAGCCGGAATAAGGTAAAATATATCGGAAAGAAAATAAATAAAAGTACAACCAAGGAGAGCCTGATTTAGACTTCACGTCTGTAATACGAGGTAAACCAACTTCAAGAGATCATGATCCAAAGCCTTTCTATCATTTGAGTGTGTCAAAGTTCCCTAAGAGCCTCGAAGGGACTCCGGGCAATGCTCACACCCAAATGTATTATCAGATTGGGGATGAGTGCAGTGTGGAAGGGTCAGCCCTCGAGTGTCCAAGTTCAGAGGGAACTCAAAGAGTCCCAAGGAAGGGCTCACCAGAGGGGGGCAGAACTAAAAGACTAAGAAAGCGTGCAAGTGCAGAACAGAATGCTAAAAGGGGAAAGGGAGAGGGAAACAGCTACAAGTAAGCACACATAAGGGGTTCAGGGGAATATGGAGATTGTAAGCAGCCTATTGCTGAGGCAAGGGCAGACTTTAGGCATGCCCAGCAATGGAGAGTGCTAGCACACCTATAAGCCTGCCAGAACACATTCTATTAGAGTTTAGGATCCCAGGGGATCAAGTCTGATTCATGGAAAAAAAATTTTGCAGTATTGCCATGCCTCAAACCATAGCATGAACACATAGGGGTAGGGGTTTTGGATTCACAGTAGAACAGGCTAAAAGAAATCAGTATGCTAGAGTAAGTGTTGAACTATACAGAAGCAATAAGCAAACAGTGGTACAAAAGCAGTAGGAAAACACATTGTTGTGGTGCTACAAAGCTTAAATCAGGACATACCAGTTTCAAAGAAGCAAATAGAGAAAGCAGGCAGCAAAACTTGTTAACAGGCCACAGTACAAACAATAAGAGAGAATACTTTTTGAGTGTGAGTATAAGTTTCGAAAGACTACGAATGATGGGGTCCCTTGTGTTAATGAAAGAGTCGTGTACTTATAGTGTGAAAAACAGGCAGAAATAAGGTAAGAAAACACTTAAGGAGCTGGGTATCAATTAAAATCAATCAGTGCAAGACTTCCTTTAATTAAGGAATTCAGACTTACACGGTAATGCAAGAAAATTATTTAAGGAAAGAGATCAAACAAACATCTTGTGCAAAGTAGGCAATTAGGGGTAAATACATAGGAGTTTATTTAAGGCAGAAATTTGAAATACACGGTTACATAAATAAGGTAGAAAATCAATTAGTACACAGTAAATCAAGGAGTCAGAGGTCTGTAATCATTGGTCCATGAATAAACCAAGTCAGAAAAGCTAAGGAAAGTTTTCGACTCAAACCAAGCAATAGGAAAATCAGCTAACAAGGAAAGAAGATCAATCAGATTTTCACAAAGGAAGTCTGAAATCAATCAAAATTGAAAGCCATTTTAGAGGGGAGTTCAGCACATATAAAGAGCACACAAACATGCTAAGCTGAATTTAGGGAAAATAAACGTCATGCCATTGCAAAAATGGTAGTCACATAGGTCAGCGGCGTAGAAGAGAGATAGTATCAAATAGCATACAAAGGGTCCAGTATAAGGACCTTAGAAGAGTTTAGTAGAGAATCAGAATTGCCTAAAGAAATAGAGATTGAAACAAAGATTTCAAGATTCAGTTGAGCAACAGAGGAAACAAATTTAGAAACTCAAAATAGTTAGGGTTTCTGAAATCAAACAATTTCCAAGATGAAGGAAAAGCATACCTCATAGCAAATGGTCTCAAAACTCGGATGAACCCCCAAATTCTAGGGTTTTTATCATCAATCGAGTGCAGAGATGAGAGGACAAGTAATCAAGGAAAAAGATACTAATCGAAACAGGTTCAGGGGTCTCGAAAAAGAACTGAGACCTTTAACATGCTTTTTCAGTAGCAGGAACTCATGAGAAGCATAGTAAAAGAACAACATGCGAAACACAGTAGAAGAACTCAAAGAAACATAGTAGAAGGAACTAATAAGAACACAGTGGGAGAAACTAATAAGAACACAGTAGGAGAAACATATAAAGAAGCATAGTAGAAGAAACAAGAAGAAAGTAGAAGAAACTTAATAAGAAACATAGTAGAAGAAGCACACAAGAGAAAAAGAAAATCAGAGAAACATCTAAATAACTGAAAAACCCTAGATCGGAAAAATAAAGGTTTTGAAAGCATAATTTTGAAAGAAATATCAAGAAGCCGTTTAAAAGTTAGGGAAAACACGGATCTAGAACGGATCTAAAGAACTCAGAAGAACCTCAAAAACTAGGGTTTCAGAGGAACCCAAATGGTGAGAAAGGCTTGGGACAGTCGTTGATCTAAGCAGGAGGAGTCGAGATCAAGCTCGAAACAGACATGGCTTGCCGAAGCAAGGCCGGAGATGGCCATAAAACTTGAATCAAGCAAGGTCTGGATGAAGCTTCTTCGTGGTCAGGTCATGAAACTTCAGCAACCAAGCGTACAGGAACCATAAAAGGCTGGTAGGTGGTGAGACCACCCTAGATTCAAGCCAGGAGGTGGCCGGAGAAGGCGAGTGAAGCTCATCGGAGCGGAGGGGAAAGGGGAAGGTTCTTGAGAGAACCAGAGATAGAGAGATAGAGATGAGAGTCGGTTGAGTGAGGAATGAGAGGGGTTTCGGGGGGGTCGTTTGTTTAATTTGGTAAGAAAGGATTTGGACCATTGATCAAAATTGATCAACGGCCAAGATTTAATCGGATTAGGTCGGGCAGATTTAGGGATTGGGCATGGGTCTTTGGGATGGTTTAATTAGGCTAGATTAGAAAGCCAAATCTGGCTATAAGTTAAATGGCCCTTTTTCCCATTTAATTTATAGAAAATAGTAAATAAACTTCTGAAAACAAATTGAAAGCACTAATATGATTTATAATATATAATTATCAATTTAAAAATATGAAATCCTATTTTATAAACATGAGACGAATTTAAACCTAAAAATGGCTAATATTGCAATTATGCAATTTTATCCTTAAAAATACTAAATAAATTTGTAAAAAATATGTAAAAAATATCTTAGCTATATTTTAGTATAAAATGAGAATAAAATAAATGAATCACTAAAAAATGATAATTTTGGGGACAATTATTGGTTTTTCTTGATAAAATAGGGCAGTAAATTGATTTAAAAATCTTCGAAAAATTAAGGAAAAATAATGAAACCTTGGGATATTCTTATATATGAATATATAGACCATTTTGAAGGTATTTTGCATATTTAAAAAAACAGGGAAAAATTGGGTATCAACAGCTGCCCCTCTTTACCCGGGAAGGATGAAAGAGTTGTCGGGTAAAGATATGATGGCCAATTTTGACCCGGCAAAACGGTTTGAAGAGGTTTGGCCGCGCTCTGGCTTCTGAGCTGCCTACATATCCCTGGTCTTACAGAAATCAGGCCATATGTAGTTCAGGATCCACCGGCGGAGTATGCCGATGGAGGCTTTCAAGCACGGACGCAATATTTAGGATAGGGCTGCGGGGAACTGGAGCGAAATCGCTCCTGCCGAGATGGTCGTTGCTCGTTGGTTTACCTACAAATAAGCAAATACGGGCATATATTGTGCATAAATTTAAACGTGATGCAAAATCCCGTCGGACCATGAATGTTGTCTTTGGACGGTTAGAATGACGTCCTTAGACCATGATGTCCTGGGCCATGAAGCGTATAATAAAGGATTCGCAGGCCATGAAATGATGCTCTCGGGCTATGATAATGATGCCTCCGAACCATGATGCCTTTGAATAATGATATGCAAAGATTAAAGGAATCCCCAGGCCATGGCATGGCGTTCTCGGGCTATGCAAATGGTGCCTCCGAACAATGACGCCCTCAGATAATTTGTCGATCTTCCAGCCCATGAAATGCAATATTGGCGATCTTTCATCCCATGAGATGCGAAAGGTGGCGATCTTTCAGCCATGCAAGCGTAAATAAAGGTGGCGATCTTTTAGCCATGCAAAATGTGAATAAAGTGGCGATCTTTCAGCCATGCAAGCGTAAGTAAGGTGGCGATCTTTCAGCCATGCAAATGTGAATAAAGTGGCGATCTTTCAGCCATGCAAGAGTAAGTAAGGTGGCGATCTTTCAGCCATGCAAGTGTAAATAAGGTGGTGATCTTTCCGTCATGCAAATGTAAATAAGGTGGAGACAGTGTTTAGTCTCGGAAGGCAGAATGGTAGCCTTATGCAATGCAGAAAAATACAGATGGAGACAGTGTTTAGTCTCGGAAGGCAGAATGGTAGCCTTATGCAATGCAGAAAAATACAGATGGAGACAGTGTTTAGTCTCGGAAGGCAGAATGGTAGCCTTATGCAATGTAGAAAAATGCAGATGGAGACAGCGTTTAGTCTTGGAAGGCAGAATGGTAGCCTTATGCAATGCAAAAACTAAAAATAAAATGGCAAATGGTAATAGAGTTCTTAGCTGATAGCAGGCTGCGATATTGTGATTGTTGGGGACATCGCGATATAGGGAATATCGCTGGCGTGCGTGGATAGCAAATGCTGGTAAACGCAACAATTCTGAGGGTTGCATTCCGGAATAACATTTTTTGTGAGTCTATAGTATGTCATGTGCTTTTGCAATCTATGTGTCTGCATCCAAAGAAAAATCATGAGTTTTGTAGAGGGGAGGTTAGTTCGTATCCCTGCTGGCGTTGTTTGACCCGTTCGGCTTTGATCTGGTGATACGATATGCATCATTGGGGTAGCGTTGCTAAACGAAGCAATTTCGATAATAAACAACACGAATTTGTAAAAATATGACATAAGTATATATTTATGAAATAACTTTTAGATGAAACGACGACTGTGACGTGGCTCAAGACATTGCAACCTCTCTTGCTACGGAATTTTGAGGGTCCTCCTCAAAATTCTACCCCAGTTTAATGGGTTGATGCTTCTGTTGGTTGCTTGCGATGACTGACTGAAATTACTTCAGAATTTTGAGGGTCCTCCTCAAAATTCTGCCCTAGTTTCCAATTGCAGGGGAAACGAAATTTTTATTGAATTGTGATCGAACCCATAAGGCTGCCTACGTATCCCCTCTTAAATGGGAATCAGGTCAAACGTAGTTCAAATTACATCATATAGGGAAAGTATGAAAATTACACATAGTAACGCTTGACTGCATCTGAGTTGATTGGTTCGGTCAAACTTCTCCGTCCATTTCTGCAAGTATAAGGGCTCCTCCTGTCAGAACCCGGTGAACCATGTACGGACCTTGCTAGTTGAGAGAGAATTTCCCTTTGGCTTCATCTTGATGCGGGAATATTTTCTTTAATACCAGTTGCCCTGGTGTGATCTGTCTCTGCTTAACTCTTTTGTTGAACGCGCTGGACATTCTGTTCTGGTAGAGTTGACCATGACATACCGCATTCATTCTTTTTCCATCTATAAGAGCTAGCTGTTCGTAACGACTCTTCACCCATTCTGCGTTGTCGAGCTCAGCTTCTTGTATGATCCTTAAGGAAGGAATTTCTACTTCGGTGGGAATGACTGCTTCTGTACCATAAACCAGCATATAGGGGGTTGCCCCGGTTGACGTTCAGACAGTGGTGCGATACCCCAATGGAGCAAATGATAACTTTTCGAGCCATTGCTTATGCTTCTCTATCATTTTCCTCAATATCTTCTTGATGTTTTTGTTAGCGGCTTCCACAGCTCCATTCATTTGAGGCTTGTAGGCTGTAGAATTCTTGTGTCTGATCCTAAAGGTTTCACACATGGTTCTCATCAAATTGATGTTGAGGTTGGAACAGTTATCAGTGATGATTGATTCTGGGATCCCGAATCGACAAACAATACGGTCGCGGACAAAGTCTGCCACGACTTTCTTAGTTACTGCTCTGTAAGATGCTTCCTCGACCCATTTGGTGAAATAGTCAATTGCTACTAGGATGAACCCGTGCCCGTTGGAAGCGGCCGGCTCGATTGGTCCAATAACATCCATTCCCCAGGCGGCGAAAGGCCATGGTGAGCTTGTTGCATTAATCTCATTTGGTGGAACCTTTATCATGTCTGCATTTATCTGGCAGAGGTGGCATTTCCGGACATACTGAATGCAGTCCGTTTCCATAGTCATCCAAAAGTAACCAGCTCGAAGGATCTTCTTTTCTAAGACAAAACTGTTCATATGTGGACCACAGGTCCCTGCGTGGATTTCCTCCAGTAACTTAGATGCTTCCTTTGCGTCGACACACCTTAATAATCCCAAATCGGGAGTCCTCCTATATAGGATTCCTCCGCTGTGAAAGAAGTCTTTGGATAACCTCCGAATTGTGCGCTTCTGAATAGGATTTGCAAGCCCTGGGTATTCTCCCTTCGCTAAATATTCCTTGATATCATGAAACCAAGGCTTTCCGTCTGCCTCTTCTTCAACGTGGGCACAATAGGCTGGCTGATCATGGATCTTTACTAGAATGGGATCAATGAAGTTCTTGTCTGGATGTTGTATCATGGATGACAAGGTGGCCGATGCATCGGCGAATTCATTCTGGACTCTGGGAACGTGTTGGAATTCTGTCTTTGTGAACCTCTTCCTCAGTTCTTGCACGTGTAGAGTTCTTGGTTGCCCGTTCTCCTCGTACCTGATGTATAAGCAAATCTGAATCTCTGATCACTAGCAATTCTTGAATGTTCATGTCAATAGCCATCTTGAGCCCTAAGATGTAGGCTTCGTACTCGGCCATATTGTTGGTGCATGGGTACCTGAGTTTGGCAGACACCAGATAATGCTCATCGGTTTCTGATACTAGGACTGCCCCTATGCCAACTCCTTTGAAATTTGCTGCTCTGTCGAAAAACATTCTCCAGCCATCATAGGATTCTGCAATGTCTTGTCCTATGAATGATACCTCTTCGTCAGGAAAATATATCTTCAGGGGTTTGTATTCTCCATCTACGGGATTTTCAGCAAGGTGGTCTGCCAGTGCTTGTCCCTTGATTGCCTTCTGGGATACATAAACGATGTCGAATTCACTCAATAGGATTGCCACATAGCTAGCTTGCCAGTGGGCATGGGCTTCTAAAAGATGTACTTTAGCGGGTCCATCCTCGATATGAGATATGTAGTATAGGCACAGAACTAGTGCCTCAGCTTCTGGGCCACCCAAGTTAGAGCACAACAGGTGCGCTTCAACAGGGAATACCGGGCCTCGTACGGAGTGAATTTCTTGCTGAGATAGTAAATGGCTTGTTCCTTCCTCCCCGTTTCATCATGCTGCCCCAAAACACAGCCGAAAGCTCCATCTAATACTGTAATGTAGACTAGCAAAGGTCTACCTGGCTCAGGCGGGGCTAAGACTGGTGTTGTTGATAGGTATTCCTTAGTTCCGTCGAAAGCTTTTTGGCATTCATCCGTCCATTTAGTAGCAGCATCCTTCTTTAACATCTTAAAGATTGGCTCACAGATAAATGTAGATTGTGCTATGAACCGACTGATGTAGTTGAGTCTCCCCAAGAAACTCATCACGTCCTTCTTGTTCTTTGGCGGTGGCAGTTCTTGGATAGCTTTGACCTTTGATGGATCCAGTTCTATTCCCTGGCGACTCACAATGAACCCAAGTAATTTTCCATCAGGAACCCCAAATGCACACTTTGCGGGATTCAGCTTTAGGTTGTATCTCCGCAATCTGTTGAAGAACTTCCTCAAATCTTCCATGTGATCGGTGGCCTTCTTAGACTTGATGATAACGTCGTCTACATACACCTCGATCTCCTTGTGTATCATATCATGAAAAATGGTAGTCATGGCCCTCATGTAGGTGGCCCCTGCGTTCTTCAGGCCGAACGGCATCATCTTGTAGCAGTACATTCCCCACGGCGTAATGAAAGCCATTTTCTTAGTATCTTCTTCATCCATCCAGATCTGATGATACCCAGCGAAGCAATCTACAAATGATTGCAATTCATGCTTGGCGCAATTATCGTTCAGGATCTGTATGTTTGGTAAGGGGAAATCATCTTTCGGAGATCCCGGTAGTCAACACAGACTCTAACATTCTCGTCCTTCTTTGGCACTGGCACAATGTTAGCTAACCATGTTGGGTATTCCACTACCCTGAGAACTTTGGCTTTGACCTGCTTTGTGACTTCTTCCTTGATTTTCAGACTCATATCTGGCTTGAACTCTGTTTTATCGGTGGATATGTTGGATCGGTTGGTAGTTTGTGAGCCATAATAGACGTGCTCAGGCCCGTCATGTCGTCATACGACCAGGCGAATATGTCCTCATATTCTCTTAGAATTCTCGTGTATTCCTTCTTTTCTGACGATGATAAGTGAATATTGATTCGTGTTTCTTTGACATTCTCTTCATCTCCCAAGTTAACAATTTCAGTCTCGTCCAGGTTGGACTTCGGCCTGTTTTCAAAATTCTCGACTTCTTTAACAATCTCTTCCGGTATGTCATCTTCCTCTGAATCCATGTCTATTTGTTGTGTTGTCTCATTGCATGTCACAATTATTGCTTCATCAAGACATGTAATAGTAATGCTGTATAAGTAAAGTAATGTGAAAAAATAATAAGAGTGTTGATTTATAGGGAAAATTGAAATGCTTTGATAAATTACATAACTGTTTTGAACATTGAAGATCTTATTGCGGAAATTTAAAATGCGAAAGAAAAACTAATAAAATTAAAATATAGTGCATGATGCTTGTTCAGCCTTGCTACCCCGAGGCTCGCCGGGCTCTGGTGGTCCTGATGGTCCAGTTATTTAGGCATGCTCCTCTACTCACAGCCTGTATGGAAGGGCCTTCCTCCCCCTCCTCCTCGAGAATGACACAACAATCCATATCATTGTCTTCCAGGAACAAATTCCTCACTACTGCCAGTGCTTCCTGTTCTTTTGACCCATAGATAACTTCGGCCGGTTGGAAAGTCTGTTCCAAGCGTGGTATTGGCTGCTCTAACGGATAGTAAGGACCGCGCCATGGTGGTGACCAGTTGTTGAATTCCTTCCAGGTATACTCATATCCCAATTCGAAGGTGGTGCCATGTTTCTTGAGTTTGATAGGTTAGCGATTCCTTGGAGGTTCTTGCCAAGTCCCTTGCCAGGTTCGTATCCGCTCCAATTCAATATGCTTTCAATTTTGTTTTCCCACCAATTGTCTTTATCAACGGCGTTGACCCGCTCGATGTGGTGATAAGTCTCCCCGCCTATCTTTCTTCTGCCTCCTATTGCCGGGATGGTTTGACGGCTGTATATGGGATTACTACCATCGCCGTGAATGATCACCTCTTGGTGATTCCACTCAAACTTCACTTCCTGATGTAGTATTGACGCTACGGCCCCAGCGGCATGAATCCATGGTCGTCCCAACAACAGATTCTAAGATGCCGGCACGTCTATTACTTGAAAGTCAACATTAAACCAAGTAGGCCCCATTTGCAAACACAGGCTAATTTCCTCAATGGTAGACCTTTGGGAACCGTCGAAAGCTTTGACGTCGATAGCCCCGTCCTTGATCTCATGCAGTCCCTTTCCCAATGTCCTGAGTGTTACCAACGGACAAATGTTGAGGCTGGACCCTCCATCAATCAGGATTCTGGTGATAAAATAATCTTCGCATTGCACGGTGATGTGCAAAGCCTTGTTGTGACTCAACCCCTCTGGTGGCAGCTCATCTTCATGAAAAGTGATCTTGTGACTTTCCAATACCTGGCCTACCATGTTAGCCATCTCCCCGCCGGTGATGTTTCTCGGTACATACGCCTCACTCAGCACCTTTAACAGGGCATTCTTGTGCGCATCGGAGCTCTGTAGAAAAGCAAGGATAGAAATTTGCGCCGGTGTTTTGTTCAGCTGATCAATGATCGAGTATTCCTTGGCTTGTATCTTTCTCCAGAGATCGTCGAGCCCGGTTTCGGTGATGGTTGATCGACTAGAGGCATGATTGCTTGACTCAGCCAAATGTTCCGGGGTATAAACCCTACCGGTTCTCGTCATACCTTGTGCCGCAACAGCTTCCCCGAACTTGACCTTCCCTTTCCTTCTAGCCTCGGTTGTGTAGTCCCATGGTATAGCCTTTGTATGGAATGGTGCTATGGCTGACATTGTCACTGGAATTGGAGTGGCTATACTTACCTTGGGCGGTAAAACTGCAACTTCGAATGGTGTGGGTGCCTTTGCTGGAGACACGAATTCGACCTCAATTGGTGCTGGCATCTTTGTAGATGATGATGCTTCAAACTCCAACGGTATGGACAAATTTACTTCGGCATCCCCAGAGGGCTGAATCTGGACTACGATCGGATTAAGGGTGAACGGTTTCTTTGGGTCGTCACCTTCTGTGATCAAACCGATCAATCCCTTGGGGTCCCAATCATCCTCTATTTCAATCATGTGAACGCCTCCACCCTTGTGATCTGGTAGAGGGTTATTGCGGACATTCGGAGCAGGCTCCTTTGCCACAATGATCTTGTTATCAATTAACGTCTGGATCTTATCTTTCAGAGCGCGGCATTCATCAATGGTGTGTCCTTTCATGCCGGAATGGTATGCACAGGACTTGTTTGGATTAACCCACTGAGAAAGGTTCTCAGGAGCAGCAGGGATAGGGGTGACGTAACCAGCAGTCTTGAGTCTTTCATACAATTGGTCGATAGGTTCAGCAATAGCCGTATACTGTTTTGGGGGTCTTCGGTCAAAGTTTGGTCGGGGTCTAGGGAAGTTTTGGCGGGGAGGAGGGGATTGGTAATGGGATGGTTGAGTGTTGTAGGCTTGGTAAACGTGTGCTGGTTGGGGATATTTGGGTGAAGTGGGCTGATATGCGGGAGGTGATTGATAGGTGAGTGGTGGAGCTTGGTAAGAGGGTGAGGGTGCTTGGTAGTTTGGAGTAGGCTGATATGTGAGTGGAGGCATTGGGTAGGTTTGGTATTCGACGGGAGATTTGGTTCTCTGTGCCACCATTACGGCTCCTACGTCCCTTTTCTTGGACACACCGCCTGACTGTAAGGCCTTGTTTGTAGCTTGTAAAGCCTCGAAATTAGTAACCATACCGCTTTTGATGCCCTCTTCGATCCTTTCTCCCAGCTTCATAATGTCAGAAAATTTGTGGCCCTCGATCATCATCAACCTCTCATAATACTGTGGGTCTTGGGCCCGGACGAAGAATTTGTTCATTTGTTCTTCCTCTAAGGCGGGTCTAACCTTAGCAGCTTTGGACCTCCAGCGAGTAGCATATTCGCGGAATGTTTCTGTGGGCTTCTTTTTTAGATTTTGAATATAGAACACATCCGGCGCATTCTCCGTGTTGAACCTGAACCTGTCCATAAAGTCGGACGCCATGCTTACCCAGTTCGGCCACTTCTTTGGATCTTGGCTAATGTACCAAGATAAAGCATCTCCCTTCAAGCTCCTCATGAAAAGCTTCATGCGGATTTTCTCGTCTTTTCCTACTCCAACCAGCTTGTCACAGTATGTTCTCAAATGGACCCCCGGATCCCCTGTACCATCAAACATCTCGAACTTAGGAGGTTTGTACCCCTCGGGCAGTTCGACATCGGGCTGTATGTAAATATCTTCGTAGTTCAGCCCTTCAATTCCCTTTTCAACGCCTTGAATTCTGCTAGTAAATTTCTTAAGTTCTTCAGCCAGGTTCTTGATAAGCAAATCTTTATCATCAGACTCGGGTGTGCTGGAGATGGGTTGGGTGGAGTGTGGCATAGTCTCCACGTAGATGGGGGTGTTATGGTGGGTGTGGCAGTGGTCATTTGTGGAGTTTTGTGGTTCTGGGATGAGCAGCGGGGTATTGTTGGAAGTATGGCAGGTGTTGCAGTGGTGGTGAGGAGCGGGATGGTTCTGTTGCTTCGGGATGTTCTGTGGCGGTGTAGGGTTCTGAGCATTTTGGAAATTGATATCTGGAGTAGTGAGGGAAATGACAGATTCGCCAGATTCCGAACCTGATCAAGTTCTCTTGNGCCGATGCATCGGTCGATTCAGTTCTGGACTCTGGAACGTGTTGGAATTCTGTCTTTGTGAACCTCTTCCTCAGTTCTTGCACGTGTAGAGTTCTTGGTTGCCCGTTCTCCTCGTACCTGATGTATAAGCAAATCTGAATCTCTGATCACTAGCAATTCTTGAATGTTCATGTCAATAGCCATCTTGAGCCCTAAGATGTAGGCTTCGTACTCGGCCATATTGTTGGTGCATGGGTACCTGAGTTTGGCAGACACCAGATAATGCTCATCGGTTTCTGATACTAGGACTGCCCCTATGCCAACTCCTTTGAAATTTGCTGCTCTGTCGAAAAACATTCTCCAGCCATCATAGGATTCTGCAATGTCTTGTCCTATGAATGATACCTCTTCGTCAGGAAAATATATCTTCAGGGGTTTGTATTCTCCATCTACGGGATTTTCAGCAAGGTGGTCTGCCAGTGCTTGTCCCTTGATTGCCTTCTGGGATACATAAACGATGTCGAATTCACTCAATAGGATTGCCACATAGCTAGCTTGCCAGTGGGCATGGGCTTCTAAAAGATGTACTTTAGCGGGTCCATCCTCGATATGAGATATGTAGTATAGGCACAGAACTAGTGCCTCAGCTTCTGGGCCACCCAAGTTAGAGCACAACAGGTGCGCTCCAACAGGGAATACCGGGCCTCGTACGGAGTGAATTTCTTGCTGAGATAGTAAATGGCTTGTTCCTTCCTCCCCGTTTCATCATGCTGCCCCAAAACGCAGCCGAAAGCTCCATCTAATACTGTAATGTAGACTAGCAAAGGTCTACCTGGCTCAGGCGGGACTAAGACTAGTGGTGTTGATAGGTATTCCTTAATTCTGGCGAAAGTTTTTTGGCAGTCATCCGTCCATTTATTAGCGGCGTCCTTCTTTAACATCTTAAAGATTGGCTCACAGATAACTGTAGATTGTGCTATGAACCGAATGATGTAGTTGAGTCTCCCCAAGAAACTCATCACGTCCTTCTTGTTCTTTAGCGGTGGCAGTTCTTGGATAGCTTTGACCTTTGATGGATCCAGTTCTATTCCCCGGCGACTCACAATGAACCCAAGTAATTTTCCAGCAGGAACCCCAAATGCATACTTTGCGGGATTCAGCTTTAGGTTGTATCTCCGCAATCTGTTGAAGAACTTCCTCAAATCTTCCATGTGATCGGTGGCCTTCTTAGACTTGATGATAACGTCGTCTACATACACCTCGATCTCCTTGTGTATCATATCATGAAAAATGGTATTCATGGCCCTCATGTAGGTGGCCCCTGCATGCTTCAGGCCGAACGACATCATTTTGTAGCAGTACATTCCCCATGGCGTAATGAAAGTCGTTTTCTCAGCATCTTTTTCATCCATCCAGATCTGGTGATAACCAGCGAAACAATCCACAAATGATTGCAATTCATGCTTGGCGCAATTATCGATCAGGATGTGTATATTTGGCAAGGGAAAGTCGTCTTTCGGACTGGCCCGGTTGAGATCCCGGTAGTCGACACAGACTCTAACCTTCCTGTCCTTCTTTGGTACTGGCACGATATTGGCTAACCACGTTGGGTATTCCACTACCCTGAGGACCTTGGCATTGACCTGCTTGGTGACTTCTTCCTTGATTTTCAGACTCATATCTGGCTTGAATTTTCTGAGCTTCTGTTTTACCGGTGGACATGTCGGGTCAGTTGGCAGTTTGTGTGCCACAATAGATGTACTCAGACCAGTCATGTCATCGTACGACCAGGCAAATATGTCCTCATATTCTCTTAGAAATTATGTGTACTCTTCCTTTTCTGACGGTGATAAGTGAACGTTGATTCGTGTTTCTTTGACATTCTCTTCATCTCCCAGGTTAACAATCTCAGTCTCGTCCAGGTTGGACTTCGGTCTATTTTCAAAATTCTCAACTTCCTTGACAATCTCTTTCGGTATGTCATCTTCCTCTGAGTCTGTGTCTGCTTGTTGCGTTGTCTCATTGCATGTCACAGTCATCGGTTCATCAAGATAAGTAATAGTAATGTTGTGTAAGTAAAGTAATGAGAGAAAATAATAAGAGTGTTTATAAGGAAAATCGAAATGCTTTGATAAATTTCATAATTGTTTTGGAACATTGAAGATCTTATTGCGGTCATAAAA
>NW_017672332.1:90194-199599 GCF_001879085.1 Nicotiana attenuata
TGGATATGGTGGGTGGTGGAGGTGATTTGATAAGGTGGGTGGTGGAGTTTGGTAAGAGGGTGAGGGTGCTTGGTAGTTTGGAGTAGGCTGATATGTGAGTGGGGGCATTGGGTAGGTTTGGTATTTGACGGGAGATTTGGTTCTCTATGCCACCATTACGGCTCCTACGTCCCTTTTCTTGGACACACCGCCTGACTGTAAGGCCTTGTTGTAGCTTGTAAAGCCTCGAAATTAGTAACCATACCGCTTTCGATGCCCTCTTCGATCCTTTCTCCCAGCTTGATGATGTCAGAAAATTTGTGGCCTTCGATCATCATCAACCTCTCATAATACTGTGGGTCTTGGGCCCGGACGAAGAATTTGTTCATTTGTTCTTCCTCTAAGGCGGGTCTAACCTTAGCAGCTTCGAACCTCCAGCGAGTAGCATACTCGCGGGATGTTTCTGTGGGCTTCTTCTTTAGATTTTGAATATAGAACACATCCGGCGCATTCTCCGTGTTGAACCTGAACCTGTCCATAAAGTCGGACGCCATGCTTACCCAGTTCGGCCACTTCTTGGATCTTGGCTAATATACCAAGATAAAGCATCTCGCTTCAAGCTCCTCATGAAAAGGTTCATGCAGATTTTCTCGTCTTTTCCTACTCCAACCAGCTTGTCACAGTATGTTCTCAAATGGACCCTTGGATCCCCTGTACCATCAAACATCTCAAACTTAGGAGGTTTGTACCCCTCAGGTAGTTCGACATCGGGCTGTATGCAAAGATCTTCGTAGTTCAGCCCTTCAATTCCCTTACTTACCTCAATGCCTTGAATTCTACTAGTCAATTTCTTCAGCTCTTCAGCTAGGTTCTTGATAAGCAAATCTTTTTCATCAGACTCGGGTGTGTTTGAGATGGGTGGGGTGGAGTGCGGCACCGTCTCCACGTAGATGGGGGCATTTTGGTGGGTGTGGCAATGATCATTTGTGGAGTTTTGTGGTTCTGGGATGAGCGGCGGGGTATTGTTGAGGAACGGTGTGATTCTGTTGCTTTGGGAGACTCTGTGGAGGTGTGGGGTTCTGAGCATTTGGGAAATTGATATCTGGAGTAGAGAGGGAAAATGACAGATTCGCAAAATTCCAGACTTGATCTAGTTCTTCCTGAAATTTCAACAGCTTTTGCTCCAGTTGGGAGGCATTCTCCTTGGGGACCAAATTACCATGACCATGAGTGACCTCTACCTGTTCAGTTGAGTTCTCCTTTCTGGCGTTGTTCAAATCTTCCATTTTCCCTTTGTTTTTGTGTCTGATAGGACTAAGAGGAGGAGTCGGTGGAGGGCCCCTGGATCTCGTGGAATAGGATGATGTTTCCAGAGTGCTCGAACTAACCTTTGGGGAGGGGAATAATCAAAAACAAAAAATAAACAAAAAGGTAACCAAGTTAGTGAGGTTCATGAAAAATCGATGCAATATTTAAACACATAATGCGGGAATGTAAATCGCGTCCTAATTTGGGTAGGCCTAGCGACAGATTGATTGGAGAACTTGGAATGCTAAATGCCTCATTTTATTGATAGAAAATAAGACGAATCCCAAATCGACACTAAATAACAAGAAAAATAAAGTCACTAATGGCCGCTGGCCTTATTACATTTAAATAGAGAAAAGATAAAGTCCTATCTACTTGGTCCCTGAAGGACCATCCCCAGACTCGGCATCCCTGGCTTCGTCAAATAACTTTCCCAGCTCGCGAAGTCCCAGCAATAGGTAGGCTCTGGCTAGATGTCCACCTTCGTTCCCTTCAGCATTCTGACAGTCTTCGACCCTTTTGAGGAACCTTTTTTCCAGCTCCACTATACCTCGCTCCAAATATCCCAGTCGCTTGTTGGCGCTGACAGGCATATCCTTCCACTCCTCGATTAGTTTTTGATTGGCTTCTTGTATCTCACGGTGCTCGCTTTCGCATTCCCGGATCCTCTTGCGTAGTTTATTGTATTTGACCTGTGCCTCAGATTTTTCATCTATGATCCTGTGACCTTGAACATATCCGGGATGGCCCAGACCATTATGATTATCCTCCAACCAACCTGAATAGTAGGGAGCACAACCGGCATGGTATCTATCTGGCTCGATGGTATCCCTTTCCATGACGATCTTGCAGTGCCACATATGCTGAGCTTGGCACTTGTAAGGACTATCATCAGCCTGGAAGTCAGCCTGGAAATGGCTCATCTTGTCGACCCTGGGTATGACCTGCTTCCTACCAGCTTGCCTCATAACTCGGAGAGGGACGTAAGGGTACGTTCCTCTCAGACAGATCAGTATCAGAAAAGGTGCGTCTCGGGATTGGGCGATGAATTCTTCGGTTGGAAACCATTCGAACACCCATTGTACTTGCTCCTCGGTCAAATTATCAAATAGCTCAAACCATCCTTTGGCGTCCTTCGGCTGAGCAAACATATCAGGGATATAATTCATTCGCTTTGGGTGATGGAAAGCGATATGATCGTCCCAGTCCCTTCGTTGAATGCCTTGTCGGTATTCACCCTTTTGTAGATGCTCCACGAGTCACAGCTGAAGTAGCAAATTGCAACCTTCGAAGTGACTAGCTCCCCGTTGACACTTTTCTAGGGCTCGGTATATTTCAGCGACGATCATGGGCACGATGATGAATGGTTGCCCTCCAATTCCTTCCATTAGGGTTTTAGTGACCATGGCTAGTCGGGTGTGGATTCTCTCTTTCTTCATCGTAAACACAACCAACCCCAGAAAACAGAACATGAATACAAAGACCCTTCGATGGATATGTCCCAATGAGGCAATGGCAAACTCATCAGGATAGGTATGTTAGGATTTGCTATGACCGTACCTCTCGTACAAATAGCCAAAGGGGATATAGGAGTCTTTGAGGCATGTCAGTTCTGGATTCTTTTTCAGACCCATCATTTTGAGGAAACCCCTGCCCTTGCGGTTCTCAGGCATCAATAAACCTGGAGTCTCCCATACCAAACCGGCTAATCCTCCTATTTCTTCTAGCAAGGGTGTCATCTCAATTTTCCCGAAGCGGAAGACGGACCTTTCACAATCCCAAAATAGAGTAGCAGCTTTTATGATCTTGTTGTTGGGTTGAATTTCCAGGAGGGAGGGTAGATTTCCTAGATATTTTCTGACAAGAGTCTGGTCACTGGAATGAAGATCTTTCCACCAGCTTAGCAGTTTCGGGTGGATGTTGGTAACCATGCCGAATCTGGGGATTTCGTGCCTCATTATCTGCAAGAAAATAAGGTTAGGCCCTTTCCCCCACCAGACTCGACTATTTAACATCAATAATTGTCATAGAAGCATTTAGTTCTCCAAATAAATGCACAGAACGTGATAATATCCGTTTGGGTTTTAGGGAAACACAGTGGACTTTAGACAAGGCTATCTTAAAGAGTCATTATGCGGACAACATAACTGACTTGGCTAGGTTTGACCATGATGCATGCACAGTCGAAACTGTCGACTACACCGTTGATCGACTGGTTTTACCGCAAATATGCCTTTGTCGGATTTACGGGATGATAATATTGGAAGAGCGCAACCACTCATTATAAGAGTTGCTATAGGATTTGTTTGGCACGAGTAGAATATGATGTTGAGCATGATTATGCAACAATTAAAGGCATGTTGTCACGTATTTGCACGTTCAAGAAAGCAGTAAATACAACAGTTTCATAATTTAAAGCGGAAATGAAGGAAAGTAGTAAAGGCAAGAAACAAAGAGACAAGTCAGTTTTGTAGTTGAAAAGGAAATTGAATGCTTAAAGAAAATAAACAAATAATTGCGCATAAAGAAGCATAAGTTCACAGTAATAGTCTGAAATGGTAAAAGCCTAAAAATCCCCAGCAGAGTCGCCATGCTGTCGCACCCCCTTTTTTCTCGCGAAATCGTGTTTATGACATTTGGGAGGACAACTAATATTGGGTTTGATTTGAAGAGTCACCACCTAATGATCAGGGTGCATTAGGACACCAAGGAGATTTGATTTGAGTAACCAGAGATTGGGTAAGGGCTTGAAATTATTCTAAGGGGAAGGTGTTAGGCACCCCTCATAATCCACTAGTGTAGTTCCCGGCAAGACTATTATTGTGAATTTGGGTACAATTAGCATATAAACAAATAGGGCTCAAATAAGAGGGGATTTCATCACATAAAGGTTTGAAAGTAAACAAGGTTTGAATGATTAATTAGAAAAGCTGATTTTAAAATAAAAGAGTTAAAATGCCGAAAAGAAAGAAATAAAGAATAAAGGGAGAGGGTCCTAGGTTTATTAATAATATGGATCACCCTACACAATGCCTGATAATCACTCCTCAATGAGGGGCTACACGTGACATTATTGCGTGGTCATCATATCCATATCTATCCTTCCCACCCCGTTAAGGAATTAAAGCGCGGAATGGTCTCGTTTACCTATTGCATGCTATTACCCGTCCCAATCCTATCAGTCCCGGAGGTATTAGGACTAATAATCCTAAAAGGAAGGAATGTTAGGCTTATTTGTGGTTTCAAATGGGCAAAATTCTAAGGCAACATACGAAACACGTATAACAAGTTGGGGGAAAGCACATAACAAGCATAGGGTCAAATATACCCCCTTTAAACAAAGAAGCACGTAATTAGCATGACTTACACATACTCTTTAGGGTCTGGTTGAATACTAAACGTGAAATAACTTAAAGGTTGAGGTAGACTGATTCATTACATAATTCAGATGAGAAGCCCAAATCAGGCCTGCCAGCTGGTTATAGTTAATAGAACAGATTCAGTTTATAACTTTACCCTAAGGCTTGCCTAAGTGTTGGACAAGGATCCTATAGGCATGGTATCTATTTAATTCAGAAAGCAATGAAATAACAAGGTCTAAAATAAACTGGATACGTACTGGTTAAAAGGGAAGTTAGGTTATTTAAAAGAGAGGCAAGTTTTAATGAGGGTTATAAGTTCCGCAACTGATAGTACCCATTATTACTGATTTTAGCTCTATTCGTGAATGAAGCGATTCAGATCCGATTATGAGTTCCTATAGGCATGATTTCTAGGCGTTGTTGATTGTAAGCCTTTGCTAACATGGTATAAAATGCAGAAGACTCGTTTCAGCCTATGAACATGATATCTAGATGCAAAATTTGTTTAAGACCTATGAACATGATAACAGAAATTTATTTAAGACCTATGAACATGATATCTAGGTGCGAAATTTGTTTAAGACCTATGAACATAATATCTAGGTGCGATTGAACGTACAAATTTAGATAATCCTGTAAGCATGATTTCTATATGAATGTAGTAGTCATATGATCATGATTTCTATGTGAATGATGGGTATACGAAATTCAGAAGGACCTATAGGCATGATTTCTATGTGCATATGCAGAATTCAAAGTTCCTATAGGCATGGTATCTACCCTTTTTGCATACATAGTTACCCGTCCCTTATCACTAACCATCCCCAAGAGTTTATTGCAAGTTATTACAGCCCGGAATAAGGTAAAATACATCAGGAAAAAAAAAGTACAACCAAGGAGAGCTTGATTCAGACTTCATGTCTGAAATATAAGGTAAACCAACTGCAAGAGATCATGATCCAAAGCCTTTCTCTCATTTGAATGTGTCAAAGTTCCCTAAGAGCCTCTAAGGGACTCCAGGAAATGCTCACTCCCAAATGTATTATCAGATCAGGGACAAGTGCAGTGTGGAAGGGCCAGCCCTCAAGTGTCCAAGTTCAGAGGGAACTCAAAGGGTCCCAAGGATGGGCTCACAAGAGGGGTGCAGAACTTAGAGACTAGGAAAGTGTGCAAGTGCAGAACAGAATGCTAAAAAGGGGAAAGGGAGAGGGAAACAGCTACAAGTAGGTACACATAGGGGGTTCAGGGGAATATGGAGATTGTAAAGAGCCTATTGCTTAGGCAAGGGCAGACTTTAGGCATGCCCAGCAATGGAGAGTGCTAGCACACCTATAAGCCTGCCAGAACACATACTATTAGAGGCTAGGATCCCAGGGGATCAAGTCTGATTCATGGACAATAACTTGCAGTATTGCCATGCCTCAAACCATAGCTTAAACACATAGGGGGTAGGGGTTTTGGATTCATAGTAGAACAGGCAGTAAGAAATCAGTATGCTAGAGTAAGTATTGAACTATACAGAAGCAGTAAGCAAACACGGGTACAAAAGCAGTAAGAAAAACACATTGTTGTGGTGCTACAAATCTTAAATCAGGACATACCAATTTCAAAGTAGCAAATAGAGAAAGCGGGCAGCAAAACTTGTAAATAGGCCACAGGAGAAACAATAAGAGAGAATACTTTTGGAGTGTGGGTATAAGTTCAGAAAGACTACGAATGATGGGGGTCCCTTGTGTTAATGAAAGAGTCGTGTACTTATAGTGTGAAAAACAGGCAGAAATAAGGTAAGAAAAATAATTAAGGAACTGGGTATCAGTTAAAATCAATCAGTGCAAGACTTCCATTAATTAAGGAATTCAGACTTACACGGTAACGAGCAAGAAAATTATTTAAGGAAAGAGGTCAAACAAACATCTTGTGCAGAGTAGGCAATTAGGGGTAAATACACAGGAGTTTATTTACGGGCAGAAATTTGAAATACACGATTACATAAATAAGGTAGAAAATCAATTAGTACACAGTAAATCAAGGAGTCAGAGGCTTGTAATTATTGGTCCATGAATAAACCAAGTCAGAAAAGCTGAGGAAAGTTTTCGACTCAAACCAAGCAATAGGAAAATCAGCAAACAAGGAAAGAAGATCAATCAGATTTTCACAAAGGAAGTCTCAAATCAATCAAAATTGAAAGTCATTTTAGAGGGGAGTTCAGCACATATAAAGAGCACACAAACATGCTAAGCTGAATTTAGGGCAAATAAACATCATGCCACTGCAAAAATCATAATTACATAGGTCAATGGCGTAGAAGAGAGATAGTATCAAATAGCATACAAAGGGTCCAGTATAAGGACCTTAGAAGAGTTTAGTGGAGGATCAGAATTGCCCAAAGAAATAGAGATTGAAACAAAGATTTCAAGATTCAGTTGAGCAACAGAAGAAACAAATTTAGAAACTCGAAATACTTAGGGTTTCTGAAATCAAACAATCTCCAAGATGAAGGACAAGCATACCACATAGCTAATGGTCTCAAAACTCGGATGAACCCCACCATTCTAGGGTTTTCATCATCAATCGAGTGCAGGGATGAGAGGACAAGTAATCATGGAAAAAGATACTAATCGAAACAGGTTCAGGTGTCTCAGAAAAGAACTGAGACCATTAACATGCTTTTTCAGTAGCAGGAACTCATGAGAAGCATAGTGAAAGAACAACATAGGAAACACAGTAGAAGAACTCAAAGAAACATAGTAGAAGGAACTAATAAGAACACAATAGGAAAAACTAATAAGAACACAGTAGGAGAAACATATAAAGAAGCATAGTTGAAGAAACAAGAACACGGTAGAAGAAACTTAATAAGAAACATAGTAGAAGAAGCACACAAGAGAAAAAGAAAATCAGAGAAACATCTAAATAACTCAAAAACCCTAGATCGGAAAAATAAAGGTTTTGAAAGCATAGTTTTGAAAGAAATATCAAGAAGTCGTTTAAAAGTTTTAGGGAAAACACGGATCTAGAACAGATCTAAAGAACTCAGAAGAACCTCGAAAACTAGGGTTTTAGAGGAACCCAAATGGTGAGAAAGGCTTGGAAAAGTCACTGATCTGAGCCGAAGAAGTCGAAATCAGTCTCGAATGAACAAGGATGGCTGGAGCAAGGCCGAAGATGGCCATAGAACTCGAATCAAACAAGGTCTGGGCCAAGCTTCTTCGTTATCAGGCCTTGAAACTTCAGTAACCAGGCGTGTAGGAGTTATATGAGGCCGGTATGGGACTTCCATGGCCTTGGAAGCCATGGATTCCGGTGGTTCTAGGGTGGAAGTGGAGGGAGGCGGCTAGGGTTTCTGAGAGAGAATTTGGGAGATGGGGAATCCAGGGGCGGCTACCGATGAGGAATGCTTTAGGGTTGGGGGTATTAGAGAATTAAAAAAAGGAAAGGATGAATGTGAGCCGTTGATTTAAAAAGGGGGCCGGGTGGGTTATTTTTTGTCACGACCCAAACCGAAGGGCCGCGACGGGCACCCGGTGCCTTACTCAACCGAGTACCAACATAACATATCTTTCTTATCATACTATCATGGGTAAATGAGCTAGAAAACCCTTCATGAGATAACAAGAATAAAACATAAGGGAATACTTAACGTGTGATGACCCAGCATGATATACAAACTTATACATGTGACATACGGGCCTATAAGGCCGACATGACCATTCGTAAACTCAAAATATAGGCCGACAAGGCCATACAAGTATCCATACACCTGACATCTGTCTACAAGCCTCTAAGAGTACATAAAATCATAAAGGTCGGGACAGGGCCCCGCCATACCAATCAATACATATCCAAAGCATACTGACCAAATAGGTAACTCCGGAGCAAGTGGAGTACACCAATACCTTCGCTGAGCTGATAGCCTACTAGGAGGAATGTCAACCTGTCTAGCGGGACCTACGGGCATGAAACGCAGCGTCCACAGGCAAAAAGGACATCAGTACGAATAAAGTACCGAGTATGTAAGGCAGGAAAGCATAAATAAGAACAGTAATGTAAAGAGAGATAGAGGAGATACAACCTGTAACATCTGAGTGCCTCTGGGGGCTACTGACATGAAATGCATAATACATATAGATACATAAACTTTTAAAAACATACGCCTCTGTGGGCATCATCATCATCATATCATACCCGACCTCAAAGAGGACTCGGTAAAAACGTACCCGGCCACGTGGAGCTCGGTAAACCCAACTGATCAGTGGTTGCACAATAGGTGCCATACCCGGCCGACTATAGCGCGGCTCGGTAGAGTAAAATAGATACATATATATAATGTATGCTCGACTCAAAGAATCAAGTTCTAAACCTTTTGGAGTGACTTAAGAACATTATGGACATCCTTACCATCAACATGAACCTTAGTAGGATTTAAGGATCATACCACTTGTTTAGAATAACTTTATAAGGAAAGAACAACGTGGACAACCTTAGTTTCTAGGAGTAGATCCGTTATGAATTAGCATGCCATTTATGTTCATGTCGCTTTAGATCATGCCAAAAGAAAGAAGTAAGAGCCTTAACATACCTTGTATATACTGCCCCAATCTCAAGCTATGCAATTTTCACGACTCCTTAGTCTACAATAAGAGAAACGATACTGTAGTTATCATTCAAGCGTCATAACTATTATGTATCGACCACAACCTATTTTACGACGAAACGGACAGCACCTCCCCTATATATATGACTTCACACAATTCCAAACAATCACCAAACAGCCCAAACAACATCAATAATAATCATATTGAGCCTCCCAAAACAGTCCACGCACAACCTAATCACTTCATACATACGACGGCCACCGTAGTCGTGTCAAACGACCCGGAAATGTTAGGAAGAACTACCAGCCTACAACCCTACATCTATATGGTGTTTTTCCACATCCTTCCTCCTCCAAAACTCCACAAAACAGTAGTAAAACACGCAGCCCAACAGCAACACAAAACAGTCCACAAAACAGTCCGCTACAAGTGAATAACTCGAACTCACGGCTTCCGATCATCGTCCCGTGAGTTCTTACATGTATAGAACGAATTACCATGAATTCACAGAAGAATAAATGTATGAAAAAGAGCAGTAAACTCACCTTAATTGTTGGATAACTCAGCCCTTCCCTTGGTTCTTCAAACTCTAGGTTTTACCCCCAATTAAAACTTGAAAGAGAGGGAAAATCGATTAGGGTTTGTGGATAATTTTTGGGAGGAAGTTTGCAAGGGTTTAGGTCTGGTTATCTGTGATATATAATGAGGGTTATATTGCAGGAGATAACCCTTTAAATGGGCTCTTTGGCCGACCTGAAATTTCCTATTTTTGGGCTATCATTTAACCAAGTAGGTGACACACCTACTTGTCACCTAGCAGCTTGTGCAGTCTCGCAAAAATGCCTATATCTCTCTACTCCGATGTCGTATTGATGAACGGTTAATTGAGTTGGAAACTAGACTCATAGATCTTTAATTTGATAGGTATATCATCCCCTAATTCCATGTATATTTGGAGAAAAACTCAGTTACATTTAACCTAATTTTTAGCACATTTATGAATGGAACTTGTGATGACCTTTTTCCAACTTTTGTTCCACAACTCGCTTGACTTCAAAACATAACACCAACTATCGTACGACTAAAATAACTCATAATGTAATCTCCTTATAATGTTAATAACCCTAGTATCACCCCAAATGTACATGGTAAAATATTCCAACTTGTCGACTTTCGACGAAACTTATTTTCTTCAATTCGTTTAGCTTCTAAGCCTTCAAACCCTCTTGCTACTTGGTACTAATGATCTTAAATATTTGTAACCTCCACGTTAACATGATTAACTTACTTTATTTGCTTCCAAATATAATCTCATTTTCGAGCTTACATCAATGACTTACGACGTACTCTCACGTATGAAAACTTGGGGTGTAACACTTCGTTTGGGTGAAGATCGAAGACTTGATCCCTCCCGAGTTCATGCCATTCCCCGAGAAGTGGAATGCATCTCGTAAGTGCAGCCTTTCCTTAAGTGTCAATTTTTCTTCATTCCCTTTCTCACCATTCGCTTTTGTGGTGGTGCAGCTGTTCCCCGGGTTCCAAATGCTATCCCCTGGCTCAAGGAGTGGATCGAAGGCATTTGTAAGCAGATGTCATACTTCAAGTGCTCATGGCGTAAGCTTTCGAAAGGCCGAAGAAAGACCCGTTCTCATGGTAAGGTTCTCCTTCGAATAGTTATTACCGTGCTCTTAACTCACATCATACTGACCTTTCTTATTTCTTTTGTAGGTCTGCCTAAGACCACCAAACTTAGGCCTTTAGAAGGGGACGAGGACGTATCCTTGTCCGTTGATCCCTCTATTACGGGGCAGCCCGGGGCTGCCACGGGGGAAAAGAAGAAGAAGAAGAAAAGAAAGGCTTCGGGCTCCCCGAGCTCCAAGGTGAAGCCAAAGAAAAGCGTGGCCCGTAAGCCCAAGAAAAGCTCCAGCTCTCGGGTGCCGGATTCTGATTCGCTTCTTTGGCTCAAGGATGAGTCTGAAGAAGACGATATTTTTGTTTCCCACGGATTGACCCCTCCCGGGGAGCAAGACACAGCCGAGGGGGGGGCCGTGAGACCGACCTCCCTCCAACTCAAGGGGTCGAGACGGAGATAGGGGCTGAGATCCCCTAGATGTCGGTCCTGCACCGAAGGAAGCGACCGATGTAAAAGATATCATAGGGACGGCCTCTTACACCGAGTCCATGCTCGATGAGGCCCAAGCAGGAAAAGAGAAATCAAGTGAAAGAGTACACGGTGCGGACGATCCCCTTCATTCCTTCTTCGAAGGTGTGGATTCGCCTACTTTGGAAGAATTTTCCAGGCTGGGCGACCTGGAAGTCCCGAAGAAGGATGTATGTTCAGAAGCCGGTGGGCCGAGTTCGAGCCCAAAGTTGGTTAATCAATTTCTCGCTCCGAGTGTGGACCCTGGTCGTAAGAGAGCGGTTATTCTTACTATCACGGAGGATGCCTGGGTTCTATCTGCTCCGGTAGATGTAGCCAGCTACCTCTGATACCTGATGACCGAGGAGGACCAGGCAAAATTGAATGAGGTGGACGTGTCATGTCTTTTCAATGCGGCACAGCAGACGCTGAACCGGGTAAGGCATCATTACGTCTTTTTGAATTTTACTTAGGTTTTGATATCTCTCACGACTTTCATTGTTTTGCAGGCCTCAGTACTTCATCATGAGAGCTTTCTCCGGTACCATGTCGAGGTCAATCAGCTCGAGCTCGAGCTTAAGGAGCAAGCTTAAAAAGGGATATGTACAAGCTCCTCAGTAAGTTCATCAAGGACCTTCAAGTCGAGCTGGATAGGGCTCAGAAGGAAGCTTCGACCCTGATGAGGGAACATGCCAACCTGGTCGAAAAGGTAAAGGTATTTGAAGTTAGAAACGAGGAACTAGTCATGGCGACTAACGACAAAACCTCGCAGGTCCAGCAGAATATCGACCTGATCGACCAACTCCGAGTTGAAAGGAACGAGGTCCAAGCCATGGCTGATAGGTGGAAAAGCAAAGTGGACCGATTAGCTTCGGAGAAGGAAACCACCCAGGCAAAGTTGACATCGGTAGAGTTTCAACTTCGGGTGGCGAAGGAGAAAGCCGACAAGCGGTCCCAGCTGAATGACGATCTCTGAGCACAACTGAGCTCGGCTTCAGACGGGCGGGACGCCCTCGGTAGAGAATACGAAGAAATAAAATCCAAGTTGGACACAACCTCCACCGATGCCAAAGAGATGGTGGCCTAGTACAAGGCCGATGTCGAAGCAGCCGAGGCCCGCCTAAAGACCAATACCGAATATATGAGGCGGCTGTCTCGAAAAGAGACCCTCGAAAAAATCCACGCCCGAGGCTTCGACCTGTCGGCCGAGATCAAGGAAGCAAAAAGGCTTGAGGCTATGGCGAAGAAACTTTTCATGCCCGAAGGTGCAAAAGGCTTCGATTCCGAGGGATCCAAAGGCTCCGACGGTTCTGGCAACGAATCTGGCCCCGATGAAGATCAGGCATGAATTCATTAGAAATATTTTAGTTTTTGTCTTGTGTATATTTTTTGTTTATTTTGAGGCCGTTTTTGTTAGACCTTTGTAAATACATTTCGGAATATATAAAATTTCCCTTTCTGGTAATTTCGAGTCTCTACTTTTTTAGCATCTTTTCATAATTTCTATTCTTACAAATATTTCTAATGCCTTAGCATAGAATCAAATATAGTAATAAGTCGTTCATTTTTCGGAGGTCTGAACAGAGCCTAACTACGATGCAACTTTATTTGCTCGAGGCTTTGAAAACTCGGAGTGACCGGAAGTTTTCCCAAGATTCTTAAGTGATTTTAGATGATGCTTTTGCCGAGGGTAACCTTTTAGCAGGTTTTGAATTTTTATGAAGGCCTTATGCTTTGATTACGAGCTTCGGACGTCTCTGAGCCATTTTTTTTAGGGTGGCCATAGCCTTTTGTGTTTAGTTAGCCCCCGGATAAGGGTAGCCCTTGGGCTCGATAGTCCCAGAATAGGGATAGGGTCTATCTTATAAGAGGCAAAAATGTGTGATAGCAAGGTGGAAACCTTCTTTCATTTCTGTGTGTAAAGTATATGATCGAAAGCGTATAAAAGCTTGTATCATGGCTAAGGTGACCTATGGGAACGATTCACTTGACCATTTGACCCTTATAATAAATCCTAACCACCGAGCCTAAGCTATTCAAGTACAACGTTTCCTTCTTTCCTTGCTAAGAACCTTAACCCGAGGGTGATAGACCCCAGTATTCGAAGTCGATCTTGAGAGGACTAGGATACTATTGATGTGCCCATTGACTCCGATTTAAGACCGGCCTTCGAATCTAAGTTAACACAATTTACTATTGCCTCGTTAAAAACTTTGCCTAAAAACTCATTTGGGACAAAACCGGTTCAAGGGAAAAAGAGCGCAACGCGTGCTTTCAGACCTAATAGTCACATTCTCCCTTGGCCATTGCCTGCAAGTGTTAATCCGATTCATAATATTATAATAAAAATTTAAATGAGATCGTACCTTAGTAGTAGTACCTCTTTAAGTGAGTCATGTTCCAGTTGTTTGGTAACTGCGCACCGTTTCCTGCTTCGAGTTTGTACGAGCCTTTGTCGGTAATTCCGACGACTCGATATGGTCCTTCCCAATTCGGTCCCAGCTTCCCCTTGTTTGGGTTTCGAGTATGCAGTGTTACTTTATCTTAACACCAAGTCCCCGATCTTGAAGTGTCGGAGTTTGGCTCTTCAGTTGTAATATCTTTCTATCCGCTGTTTCTAGGCAGCTAACGGGACTAGGGCGGCCTCACGCCTTTCATCCAATAGTTCCAAGCTCGTGCTCATGGCCACACCATTTGATTTTCGGTCTCATATTGGAACCTGAGGCTTGTTCTCCCTCTTCGACCGGTATCAATACTTCGGCAGCGTAGACTAACAAAAATGGGGTGGCCCCGGTACTAGACTTCGAAGTTGTACGGTATGCCCACAAGACTTCGGGTAGAATTTCCTTCCATTTCCCTTTGGCATCGGTCAACCTCTTCTTTAGTTTTTGAAGTATGCTCTTGTTTGTTGATTCCGCCTATCCATTCCCACTAGAGTGATAGGGTGTTGACAAGATCTTTTTAATCTCGTGATCTTCGAAAAACTTGTTTACCTTGCTGCCAATGAATTGCTTCTCATTATCACACACGATCTTGATTGGTATCATGAACCGGCATACTATGTGGTCCCAAATAAAGTCAATGACTTCTTTTTCCCGGACTTTCTTGAACACTTGAGCTTCGACCCATTTGGAGAAATAATCGGTCATAAACAGTATGAAATGAGCCTTACCAGGTGCCAACGACAAGGGATCGACGATGTCCATTCCCCATTTCATGAACGGCCATGGGGACAAGATCGAATGGAGTAGCTATCCGGGATAATGAATCATCGGTGCATATCTTTGACAGCCGTCGCATCTTCGTACAAAGTCCTTTGCATCTTTCTCCATGTCGATCCAATAATATCCAACCCTGATTATCTTCCGTACAAAAGATTCCACCCCTGAATGGTTCTCGCAGGTGCTTTCGTGAACTTCCCTCAAGACATATTCGGTATCTCCCAACCTCAAACATATGGCGAACGGGCCGTCGAATGTTATTCTGAACAGAGTCCCTTCGAACAGGCTGAACCTGGCCGCCTTCGTGCGCAGGGCTCTCGATTCATTAGGATCCGAGGGCAATTTCCCAGTCTTCAAATAGTCTATGTATTTGTTCCTCCAATCCCAAGTTAAACTTGTTGAGTTTATTTCGGCATGGCCTTCTTCTACTACCAATTTCATGAGCTGTACGGATGTTCCTGAGTCGAATTCATCATCATAAACCGATGACCCCAAGTTAACAGAGCATCGGCGTCGCTATTTTAATCTCGAGGCACGTGTTGTAGGGTCCATTCCTTGAATTGATGCAGCATTACCTATAATTTTTCTAAATACGTTCGCATTCATTCCTCTTTTACTTCGAACATTCCGTTGACTTGATTTACCATAAGGAGGGAATCACACTTAGCTTCGACCACCCCGGCCCCAAGGCTTTTAGCCAATTTGAGACCAGGAATAATGGCCTCATACTCGGCCTCATTGTTAGTCAATTTAACAGTTCTAATAGACTGCCTAACTACGTTACCCATAGGCGGCTTTAACACAATGCCGAGTCCGGACTCCTTTGCGTTCGAAGCACCGTCCGTAAGGAGGATCCAGATTCTCGAGGAAGTCCCCGAGGTTAATTAATAACTCCTTTTTGACTTCGGGTACTAAGGCCGGCGTAAAGTCGACTGCGAAGTCTGCCAAAATTTATGATTTGATGGCGGTTTGAGGTCGATATTTGATATCATACCCGGTAATTTTTATTGGCCATTTGGCCAACCGGCCCAAGAGCTCGGGTTTGTGCATAATTTTCCTTAGTGGATAAGAGGTTACGACACATATGGGGTGGCATTGAAAGTATGGTTTCAACTTTCTCGAGGCGCTTAGCAAAGCGAGCGCTAATTTTTCCAGCTGAGGATACCTTGTTTCGGCCTCGCCTAGTGTTCTACTAACATAGTAAATAGGAAATTGCGTACCTTCCTCTTCTCGGACTAAACCCTCTTACCGCCACATCGGATACAGCCAAGTAAAGGTACAAATGCTCATCCGCTTTCGGAGTATGGAGCAGGGGTGGACTCGAAAGGTACCGTTTGAGTTCTTCCAAAGCTTGTTGGCACTCCGGAGTCCAAGAAAAGTTATTCTTCTTCAACCGTGATAAGAAACGATGGATTTTGTTTGAGGACCTCGATATGAATCAGCTTAGAGCGGCGATGCGCCCAGTTAGTCTCTGAACGGCCTTGACACTGTCCACCACGGTGATGTCTTCTATAGCTTTGATTTTATCGGGATTAATCTTGATCCCTCGGTTGGATACCATGAACCCAAGGGATTTTCCGGATCCGAACCCGAATGCACATTTCTTGGGGTTCAGCTTCATATTGTGTCTCTTCAATATGTCAAAAGTTTCCTACAAATGTTTCAAATGGTCCTCTACTCGCAAGGACTTAACTAACATGTCGTCAATATAAACTTCCATTGATTTTCTTGTCTGTTCTTCGAACATCCGGTTTGTTAGGCGTTGATAAGTGGCATCGGCATTCTTTAGTCTGAATGCCATACATTATAACAATAGGTGCCGAATTTAGTGATAAAGGAAGTTTTTTCTTGATCGCTCGGGTCCATCCGGATTTGGTTGTACCCGGAATAGGCATCGATAAAGCTGAGTATCTCATGCCCGGCAGTTGCATCGATCATACGATCGATGTTAGGCAAAGGAAAAGAATCCTTAGGCCATGCCTAGTTCAATTTTTTGTAATCTACGCACATTCTTAATTTATTTCCCTTTTTAGGCACTACCACTACGTTAGCTAACCAGTATGGGTATTTTACTTCCTGAATGGAACCTATTTTAAGGAGCTTAGATACCTCGTCTTTGATGAAGTCATGCTTGACTTCAGACTAAGCTCGGGGGTCAACCCCGTGCCAGATATACCTTTCGATCCGGTAGGTATTCGGTCAATATAACCTGCTCTAGTTCTTCGATCATAGATTTGGTGGCGTCAGTATCATCAGGAGCTATGAACGATCTAGGAAGTTCGTAATCATCTTCTTCATCAGCTTCTCGTCCCTTCTTTCGATCGGGACTGGCATCGGTGATTGCTATTTAACTTCGGCCTTTTTGGCCGGCTCTTCGCTTTTAGATGCCGAAACGGCGGGTATTGGGAGTACTTCATTGACTGCGAACATTTACTTTGTGGTCGGCTGCTCTCCGTACACTGTCTTGATCCCTACCAGTATAGGGAACTTTAATGCCTGGTGCAAGGTCGAAGTACCGCCCTCATGTTAGGAACCCATGGTCTTCCGAATAGAGCAGTATATCTCATATCCCCTTCGATCACATAGAATTTTATTTCCTGAATGGTCCCAGCGGTGTTCACCGGTAGGGTTATCTCCCCTTTAGTAGTTTCACATGCCATGTTAAATTCGTTCAACACCCAAACTGTTGGCACTATTTGGTCTTGTAGACCCAACTGCTCTACGACCCTCGATCTGATGATGTTTGCCGAGCTACTTGGATCAATCAACACACATTTAACTCGAGATTTATTTATAAGTACAAATATTACCGGTGCATAATTATGTGACAGTACGATGCCTTCGGCGTCCTCATCATTGAACGAAATGGTTCCCTCTAGGATATAATTTCGGGTTCATTTTTCCCTTGTGATGGATACCTTAGTGCGCTTTACCATTGGTCCTTGGGGGACGTCGACTCATCCAATAGTCATGTTGATGACGTGCTGAGGTTCCTCTTGTTCGGTCTGTTTGTTGGAGTCCCTGTTCCTGAAGTGATTTTTGGCTCGATCACTCAGAAATTCCCGGAGATGCCCATTATTGAATAACCGTGCCACTTCTTCTCTTAGCTGCCGACAGTCCTCGATTCTATGGCCATGAGCACCATGATACTTACACATCAAGTTAGGATCTCTTTGGGTAGGGTTGGACTGCAATGGCCGAGGCCACTTGGTATCTTTGATGTGCCCGATGGCAGATATGATGCTGGCAGCATCGACATTGAAGTTATATTCCGATAACTTTGGTGCCTCCCTGGTCCCGAGTGGCCCGTCGAAAGTCCCTGGCTACTGTGGCCTAGATCGCTCCTTTTTTCGTTTCTCGCATGGTTATGCCCAAATCCGTTACCCCTTCGATCTCCGCTATATGGTCGATACCGGTCTCTATTCGGTCTTGGTTCATGATCGATGACTCTCTTAGACCTGTCATAAGTTCTGATGGGATAAACAAACCCGGAGGGGGGCCGAGCTAATCGTCCTCGACTATGATTTTTGACTGGTACCTGTTATGGACGTCGGCCCAAGTTACCACCGGGTACTCTATCAAATTCCATTTTAACTGTTGTAAAGCCAAGGAGCTTCGTGGGTTGAGTCCTTAAGTGAACTCCTGAACGGCCCAATCATCCACAATCGGAGGCAGGTCCACCTGTTCCATTTGAAACATCGATACGAGTTCCCTGAGCATTTTGTTATCTCTTTATTTTACCTTGAAAAGGTCTGATTTTCTAGTCTCGACCTTGATGGCCCCGGCATGCGCTTTCACAAAGGCATCTGCAAGCATAGCAAACGAATCAATAGAATTTAGGGGTATGTTGTGATACCATATCATTGCTCCCTTTGACAAGGTTTCTCCAAATTTTTGTAACAAAACTGACTCGTTCTCGTCATCTTCTAAGTCGTTTCCCTTGATGGCATACGTGTAGGAGGTCACGTGCTCATTTGGATCTGTGCTTCCGTTATACTTCGGAATATCGGGCATACAGAACTTCTTCGAGATTGGCTTCGGTGCCGCGCTCAGAGGGAAAAGCTTTTGGACAAATTTCTTGGAGTCCAGGCCTTTCAATATCGGGGGCGCTCTTGGGATTTGATCAACTCTATAGTTTTTATTCGTTGGCCTCAATTTTATTCTCCCCCGATTCCACCCACTTTGCCAGTTCTTCAAGCATTTTTATTATTTCGGGGTTGGTCTTGGGCTCAGCTTCACCTGGCCTTTTTGTGACTTGCTCATTTCTTCGGGTGTTTTTCCGGGATGGTTCGGGCTCAACTCTGCTGGGGGCGTGACTTTGATTCTGCAGTTGTGCTATCGCCGCCTGTTGGGCCTGTAACATTTCAAAGATCACCCGCAGATTGATCTCGTCGCCTTCACCTTTAGGCGTACCTTGAATCGTTAGTCGGGCTCCTCCGTGAACGCTGTTCTCAGGGTCAGTCAACAAGTTGGCGTCGATGGCCACATGTGAGTTGGCATCGATTGGGTCTGCAACTGGGACTCCGTTGGGATCAGCAGGGGGCACCTCGTTGCTAGGTACTATATTGTTTTCACCATGATGGCCAGACTCAGCATCAACGTTCAAGTGAGCAGAGTGAGAGTTTGACATTTTTAGGCAGATCTGAAACTAAAATCTCAAAGAACAAGAGTAAAATAGAGTGTGTTGCAGAAATTCGTATCAAACTACCACTATTATCCTTAGCCCGGCTGTGGGTGCCAAACTGTTTACCCCTTAAAAGTGGATAACAATTGAATTTATACGCGATTTTAAGGATATGTGAACTGATTCAATACAAGTGATTAATAACGTTAGATGAGCAAATTAAAGATAGAACAACAGCCAAACCAGTAGTATTGTGTCCGGGCTTGGTTATGAGCTTAACAATTAGCCTGCCTTCGGTTCGGAGCCAAACACTTATGAAGAACTATGAACAAAAATAAGAACTTTGAATAAGTTATAGAAGCAGAAAAAACAAATGTATATTGCCTTGGTTTGCGTGTTACAGTGTCTCCCTTGAATAAAAATTATATCCTTTATATAGTAGGAGAGTTCCACCTCTAGTACAATTCTAAGAAACATAAAAATCTTCTTTTTCGTTAATCACTGATCTGTTGTCGATACGGGTAGAGATCGACGCCGTGATATCCGGTCGGGCACGGATATCACGGCCCTTTGTTAATCGTCTGCGGACGTCTGGTAATGCTTTTCGAGGTCTTGGAGCTCGAACCGGATCCGGGGGGCATGATCTTGATGGCTCCGAGGGCAGGTGTTTTGTTCGGGCCTTGATACGAGAGGCTCCTAGCTTCGATTTTGATTCCTTGTAGTTACGTCTTTGCTTCGTTTGCCCAATCGGGAAATCGGGGTGCTCATTACCCCGGTTTTACCCGTATACAATATTAGGATTTTTTTTTTGCAATGCTCGACTGCAAGACCTCTAATTAAGGATAAATAAAGCTTATTCATCCCATCACAACCTTTGGTCAAATTTTTTTATATTTACCAAATGTGATTAAGTGATATTTTGTTATTGTTGCCTCACCTATTTGGTTTCGATTAGTTGGAAGTTGCATCATTACAACGGAGACATGGTTTGATCAAATTGTGTAATCACTTCAGTATATATTACGAAGTCTACAATTTCAATACTAACATATGAAGAATTCTAGCATGCCTTCCTTGAAAGAAAATAATACCAATACTAGTAATGCTTGATGAGCATTTTCTGGCCAAAAACTATATTTTTTTCCAAACATAGAATTTAGAACTGTTTGAATTTGTTCTTCATGCGAAGAAAAAAGAGGAATTTGGTCTTGCAAAGTGTTACGTTGTATAAAACATGTTATTTTTCTATAAATACCAGCCTTTGGCCACTGTAGATTTCAAGTGTAGTAAAAAATTTATGATAAAAATCAACAAAACATATTTTTCAATTAACTAAACACATGACCAATTCATAGAATCGACTATACATTTTTAAACTTGTATAGGGTAAAATATGCTCATATTTAATGCTCGCATGATAAAGCGACACGTGAAGCCGAAGACAGAAGATAACTTGGGCCGAAGGCAACAACCTCGTTTGTTACCGAAGGAAATAGTATGCACAAAGGCGAAATAAATGTCTGTCACCCGATAGCATTTAATGGAGAATATTCTACAGCATTAAGCACATGGTCCATTATAGAGAATATGGCACTCACGGCCTACCGTTACACATTCTTCAATGACCCTCATAATTGTCATTAAAGAGGGGCTTGATCCTAGGACCTTGTTCCCTAGGTGCAACTATATATAGTGAGCTCTACAACCATTGTAAAGGACACGAATTTTCAGACAAGCATACATTATACTCTATGCAAAGCTCAATAATATGTTACCTTTTTGCTTATTGATACTGCCATTACTGTCTCCGGAAGCTCTGCTTCCGGAACCAAGATTTTTACTGTTTTATCTCAACTTCAAGGCTAAGTCTTACATTCTTGTCCAATATTTATTATTTTAGGATCAAATCGATTCGCTTGTCTATAAATTAACCACATATAAATTCAACTATACCGTTTCACGGATAAACAATACTATTTGGTTAAGAAAGAAGTATCCAAGAAACCAAATACTAAACTAGAACAATGTTTTCGAAGAAATAACAAAATGTTCTCTAAGAAAAAAGAAAAACAAACATGTTTTCGAATGAGCCGCCACTGGCCCTACATAAAGCGATTCTGAATTAGTCGGTCCATTGAATTCCGATCCGAATATCATACGATCAAAACTATTTCAAAAATATGGGAGGTAATCGATAGCAGGAGTATAGAAGTGTGAAGGATAATTCCTACAATGTGGCCTGTAGGTTTGACATGTAAACTCAAAACAATTTTGGCGGTTTTGGAAGAGGAAAGTTTACGGACAAAGAAATGGATATTGGTTTAAAGTAGTAAACTCAGATTGAAAAATAGCGAGCGTTGGCTAACCAGTTTTCGAATTGGTCATTCAAAAATAGTCAACGTTTCCAAAGTCATTGAAAAATAGCCACTATTTTGCTGCAACACGGAAAATTCCAGCATAATATACTGAAGATCGGTGCACCTGTGTATGAACTCCTGCGGAAAGTTCCAGTATAATATACTGGAGATTGGAGCACCGATGCTCCAATCACTACAACATTATGCATATACAGCTACGAAGCATGTCGTAGCTAAATATGAAAATTTTCGTGGCTAAACACTTTAGCCACAATATTTTTTTCCGTGGCATCCGTAGCTAGAAGTAGCGTAACTAAAAGTTAGCTACAAACTTTAACATTTCGTGGCTAAGGATTAGTATTTATTGCTACAAGAAATTTTGTGATGTGGCTATATTAAAAAATATTTTGCCACGAAGAATATATATCTATAGCTAATAATTTTATCATTTGCCACGATAAATCATTTTTGTAGCTATCTTCTATACTTTAGCCACAAAATTCAAATATGTAGCTATGCTCACATATTAGATTTATATTTCGCTACCAACCCATAATTTCATAGCTATAAATTGTCAAAATATCCATGATTAAATTTTTTTATTATGTTTTATTTGGTGACTAGATTTTTATTACATTTTATTTTTATTTATGAAAAATTAATTTATTAGAGATAATTAATTTTTCTGTTCTGTACATTGCTATTTTCCTTTTCTATCTCACTAAATATTTTTAAAAGTTTCAAATATTCAATATCCATACATGTTTGATCAAATCATAATAAACTTTGAATATCACTTTATTATACAAATTGGCATCTAAATAGTTTCAAAAAAAAAAAAATCTAAAAATACAATTGTCTATCTAAAGTAGACTCGGTTATTTAACTATAATCTATAAAATTCGGAAGGGTTCCACATCAAAACAAAACCAAGTTCTAAGTCATTGATTTGAGGATTGAACATGTTGCCACCAGATGATTTTCTACAGTCAAGGATGATGTAATTTCACTCTTTGCATCTAGGCTAAATCCTTGATCTTCTTGCATTCAATAGATTAAATTGTACCCTGTAAATTCAAAAGAAATAATAATAAGCACAAAAGAATGAGCGAACAAAAAAAAAACATTAACACAAAGATGCAAGTTTGATTTGTAAAAATGCTAGTAGAACGTTCAAAGAGAAAAAAATTATCTGTAGATAATTCTTTTACAAGAATTTTTAGCATATACTAAGAGGGAAAAATTCAAAGCAACAAGATAAGAAAACAAACCAATATACTTTTCTATAAACTTTTGAGGATTTTCATCTCATTTTCGTAATGTTTTTTCGACGAACTGTGGCTCCTCCAAACATTATATCATAATCTTCAAGATTCCACTCAATACCTATCAGAATACGCCACAATACCTATCAAATTGTTAGAATATAAATCCAAAAATTCAAATCAAATAGGTGTATGGGGATTTAGAAATCTTAAGATATAGATATATAAACATACTTGGAACGAGAGAAGGCGCCGGTCTATCTAGCCAATAATTCCTTTGGTTGCTCTGTTCCTGTGAAAAGAGAAGCGTTGTTGAAGAAAGAACGGGAAAATGGGGAAGGGGGGTGGCGGCAGGGAAGAGAAACGGGAGAATGTTTTAATTAGGTTTAGGAAATATTGATTTGGGCCAATTGGCCTTTACTTTTCTTTTCTTTTTGTTAATATATATTTGCTTCCTTTTTTTCCTTACTTAATATAAGTAACATAAATGCAAGAAATGAAAGTACTAACAAATACAAATAAGTAATAAATTATCTATGAAAAATGCAAGAGATAAAATACTATAAACCGATAACCGAAGAGGAAAAAATCAAAATCGAAATCGATAACTCGATAAGGAAAATTTCGAAATCGAAATCGATAAATCGATAAACGGATAACAAATAATCGATTCGATTTATCGATAAACCGATTCGAATGCACACCCCTAGTGAGGTGATCTCGTATAATTTTACCATGATCAATGAAGACCATTGCATTTATGTGAAGAATGCCAATGGGATGTTTGTAGTTCTTTCTCTTTACGTGGACGATATTTTTGGCTGGAAATAACTTGAAGTATTTGAAAACTATCAAGTCAAGACTTTCAAAGTCATTTGACATGAAAAATATGGGTGAGACAGATTATATCCTCGGAGTTAAGATCCAAAGAGACCATTCCAAAAAGTTATTGAGTCTCTCTCAATAAACTTGTATAAAGAAAATTTTGGAACGCTTGNAAAGGTTGATTTAAATCGTGGTTTGAGTTCATTTCTCCCATTTCTTCATGGCTTGGGGGATTTTTGGGGAGCTTCAAGAGAGTATTTTTGTCGTCAATGTTAAGGTAAGTTATCCCCATCATTTTTGAGTTGAATATATCAATTATGTATAGATTTAAGCATGGAAATTAGTGTAAATTTGAGGTTTTGATTGAAAACCTAGGAAATTAGAAATCTCGGATTTTGATCACGATTTTGAGTATGGAATTAAGAGAAAATCATATATTTGAGTTCCTAAGGTCATGGGTAACCTTTATCTTCGAAAAATTTCGGAATCCGGGCACGTGGGCCCAGGGTATTTTGGTCATTTCACTAAGCGGAGTTGGGAATTTGTATAACTTGAATTTTTAACAAGTATTTGAGCATGTTCTCATTAGTTTGTCGTTAATTGGCTAGTTTTGGTGCATTATGCGTCGGTTCAAGCCTTCGGAAGAATGTAGAATGCCGGTTATGAGTCTTCGGAGCGAGGTGAGTCTCCTTTCTAAGCTTGTGAGGGGGAATTTACCCCATAGGTGAGTTAAGTTGGTTATGTGCTCCTACTTGTAGGGGCTACGTACGCACGAGGTGACGAGAGTCCGTGCGTAGCTACTATTATGCTATTGTCCGGGTAGTCTAGGACCCAAAAGCATGCTATATTTGGATTAATTGTGAACCCTTTGTGGCTTGAATTGCTTAAATCATCTTGGGTTAGAAAATGAATATAAAAAGAGGTTAAACATCATTTTTCCTGAATTGTTAAAAAGAAAAATTGTCTTATTTGGATAAATAGCCCCGATAGATTCTTAATTGGCTACTTGAGCTTGTATTTTATGTGTACCTGCGTCGCATGCATGATTCGCGAGCAGGGTATGTGTTTATTTATGGAACGGGCCGAATGCCTCGGCAGATTAAATGGATGCATCTATTGGTCCGGGCCGCTCGACCCTCGGCAGTGCACAGTTTACATTCTTGTTGGATCGGACCGTCGCCTCGGTGTGATTTGCGCATGTTATTTGTCGCTTGAGAATTTTAAGTATGGAATTGGCCCTTTGTGGGTTGATAGAAATTGATAAGATAATAAAGAATGAACCTTGGAAGCCTTGATTAATTGTTGAAGGTGTTTTACCCGTTTTCTGGCTTCGCGAATTTGAACTACTATATAAATCCATGATTTTCCTCGCATTTCTAGAATATTGTTAATTGACCTCTAGTGGGTGTCGAAGTTGGCCATCTCGTCTCTACCCCTTCGGGATTAGGCGGGATACTCACTGAGTACACGTTGATTACGTACTCATACTACACTTCTGTGCATTTTTGTTGCACAGGTATATATACCTCTAGCAGCTTACTGGGCATAGCAGCGCGGATGATTTTGGGACTTGGTGAGCTGCATTGTTTGAGGCGACCCACAGCTAGTGTAGTTCCTTTCAGCATTTGTATATTATTCCCTGTCCACTGTATTTCGGACGTATGTTGTATTTTTATTTTACTTATCAGTAGTCGCTCATGCACTTGTGACACCGGGTTTCTGGGATGGTTTCCAACGGATTTGTACTAATTGTTATTATTTAGATTTGAATTCAAGTAGTGATCGTTTATTTATGAAAAATGGAAGGAAAAACCTTAGATTTCCAAAAGTATTAAAAGAGGATTTAATTGATAATTTAGTTGGCTGGCCTGAAAGAGGTGTCCGACGCCACCATGACCCTTAGTGGATTTTGGGTCGTGACAGTTTTGTTATGCACTTCTATTTAATTATATTAACTTCTTAGTTTTAGTGTTTAATTAGATTATGACAGTTATTAAGTTATTAAAATAGCATTAGACCATTAAATAAATAACCTTTATATTTATCTAAATTAAGTGTGATTAGTGATCACTGATCAATGTTCATAGATACAAATGTATTGTTTAAATTTGATATTGTTTGATATCCAAATCTAATGATCATTAATTACGTAATTATTTAAATTGTTGAAACTTACAAATATATTTTGTTTACTAGTTAGTTTAATTGTACACTCATATATCAACCTTAATAATTTTAAATTATGTAAATATTATAAAATATCAAATAATAGACATAAGAGAAACATGATCCTCTTCATGTATCATTATCATATTTAATTCTCAATTCTTAGATCAATGTATAATTTAATTTATGACAGTTAGAAGCTTATTAAGATAGTAAATCATTATAACATATTTTTAACTTATCGGTACAGGATTATAAAGTTTAAATTCTATATAATTAGTCATTCACGCATTAATTCCATTATATTTAATAAGAATTATAATATAATTAGTTTTCCTATGGACTTGAGTATCAATTAATTTCTTAATTCTTCGTGTAAATAGCTATAGTAGAATTATATAAAAACTAATATGAATTATAATGTTGTAATTTTTTTTTTTTGGTGTTAAATATGTTCATTATATTTATTTGGAGCCTTTTGTCATTCATCAAACTGAATATGCCAAAACCATCACAAAGTTCTTCAATATATATATATGAGCATTGATTTAAAAATAAATCATTAGATATATGAAATTATTTTAGTACTTAATATATACATATATATATACACACACACACACACACACACACACACACACACACACACACATATATATATATATATATATATATATATATATATATATATATATATATATATATATATATATATATATATATCAAACAAATCTTCGATATATGAAGACTTATTTAAAAATAAATACTTAAATATAAGAAAGTACTTTAATTACTTAATTAAAAAATAGTAAAGTACTCGACCTACATAAATTCTCTATAAATATCAATTTATTTTGAATTTTACATCAAATGTATATAATTAACGTCCAAAAATAAGAAGTTGCATTAAAATAAATATGAGTTTGATAAATCTAAAAAGTAACTTGATAAGTTTTGAGGCTACAAGTAGGCATATAAATGATATACTATTGAAGATTAACTTTTGCATTTTAGTTTTTGTTATTTGAAATTTAATTAATTTATATATACATCTACTATATTTTCTATTATTTTGAAAAAATCTAACTTTTGCAGTTAAAATTGATTTTTCACAACTTATTATCGTTTGACCAACTCTTATTTTTGTTTCAAATATATAAGGTGGCTAGAAGATTGCTATAGTTACGGCAAATGTACATTGTGGCAAAAAATAATGCTTAGTTATAAAATTCTATCATAACAATAAATCTGTGGTTATATCGTTTATCGTGAAAAATAATTGTAGTTATTAAGCCAACTATTACCATAATTGTTAGAACTTGAAGCAAAATTACTTATTTAGTAATATTTTGATTTAAATAAATTATTGTGACTAAAAGGTTAGTATTGCTATATTAAGTTTCAATCATAACAAAAATTAATAATTAGCTGCGAAATTCTATTATAGCAAGAAATCCATGGCTAATTTAACCTATCTTGCCACAAATTTTTATAACTTAAAGCAAAATATTTAATTTAGCTACACTATTTTGTTTCAAATATTTTATTGTGCCTAAAAGAATATTACAGGTATAGTAAATTTCAACTCATAGCAAAAAAATTAATGATTAGCTATGAAATTCAATTATAGCAATAAATTCGTAGCTATATCATTTAACTACTGCCACAACTTTTTAGAACTTGAAGCAAAATTATTTATTTAGCTACAATATTTTATTTCAAATAATTTATTGAGGCTAAAATGTTAGTATTGCTACGGTAACTATTGATGTGTGGCAAAAACTTATGATTAGCTACAAAATTTTATTTGTAGCAATAAAGTTGTAGCTATTTAGGTAGCTATTGCCATGATTGTTAGCAATTATAGCTAATATGAGGAATTAGCTTTATCAAAAAAATTTCGTAGCTAAGAAATTTTATTATTTTGTAAATAGCCATAGAATTCTAAATTTTGTGGCTATTGTTAGGTACTAGCTACAATTTTTAAATTCGTAGCTAAAATTTCGTAGCTATAGATGTATAATGTTGTAGTGAATCCCCAGTATATTATGCTGGACCGGTATATTATGCTGGAACTCCAGTATATTATACTGGAGTATTTTTCCGGATTTTGAACAGTGTTTTACATGAAAAGTGGCTAAATTTCGATTACTTTTGAAACTGTGGCTATTTTTGAACGACCACTTGTAAATCTGGTTATTTTTTGAATTTCTCCCGCGTATGAGTCCAACCCCAATAATTGCTAAATCCATTGGCATGGCCCATTACTGAAAGCCAGTTTTGCCAAAACATAGCACGGGCTAGCCAGTTTTCGCCGGTAATTGAAAAATAGCCAGCGTTTTCAAAGTCATTGAAAAATAGCCACTATCTTGATGTAACACAGAAAGTTTCAGCATAATACACTAGAGATTGGTACACTTGTGTATGAACTTCCAGCATATTATGCTGGAACTCCAGCACACGAAAACTTACAGCATAATATACTGGAGATTGGAGCACATGTGTATGAACTTCCAGCATATTATGCTGAACCAGTATATTATGCTGGAACTCCAGCATATTATGCCGGAATATTTTCCCGATTTTGAGCAGTATTATTATTCAAATTTATCTTTATATAAAAATTGACTAAATTTCAATTACTTTTGAAACTGTAATTATACCACTTATATTATATATCTGACTATTTTTTAATTTCACAACTGTACACAGGTTCGACCCGTTCTTTTCCCAAAATGACTCCAGTTTCTACTAAGGAACCCAATTTCATGCAGAAAATTGCAAAGAACATTTAAGTTTGATTTCCAACATATTTATCACTTTTTCGGAACTTCCTCGCGTTGTCGTACAACTTTAACGCTATTATTGCATATTTTAATTTGATTAGTTATATGATACGTGTGTTGCGCGTGTGTCTCGTCTCAATAAGTATATAGTTTTAAAAAATCACATAAATACTATATTAACTAATTACATTTGAATTATAAAATAAGTTTAAGAAAAATATAAAGTGCGAGTTACTGAAAATGATAATTATTGATTATATTTAGCAACTCAATAAATGAAGAAACGGTAATAATAGAAGTCCTCTATCACCTTAGTCAATATTTTCAACTTAAGATTTATTCATTACTATAATTTCATAAGTTGTGGTATTTCTTTTTATTTTCATTAAGAGCACATAAACTCTCGAAGATTTCAGAGTTTTTTTTTTCTTGAAATCTTTTGAGAAATATATATTCTTAAGTTCATTCTAGAAAATACACCAATGATCATCTAACTGACAAAAAATCTTTTTTTTCGCAAGCAAAATGTGAATTGTTCTATATCTTTAATTAATAAGAATTATTGTAAAAATTATAAAACAACTAATAAAAATTGAGATTTTGGCCAAACAGGCCATGTTCATTCAAAGTTCACAATTCAAAAATACCAAAATAAAAATGTACTTGTTGAATACGTGAATGCAAAATTTAATTATTAATATAAATATGTGAATGCAAAATTTAACTACTAATATAAACGCGTGTGTAAAATTCAACTACTTTAAAAAAAAATCTCAAAGAAGAACCTGAAAGTCCTTAATTTATAGTTGTTGCTTGAAGAAGGCAAAGTCTTAATGATGAAAACGTAGAATTGTAACTCTTTTATATAAATTTTTGATATATAATTTGAAACATGAAAGAGTTTATACAAAATAAAATTATGTATAATTTAATGATTTATTAGAAAATAAAGACTCCTAAACCAAACTGAAGATCAAATTGCACAGTTTTACCTAATATATTTTGAAGAAATAATCTGTCAATTTTTTTTAACTAAAAAATTTCCTATGATATTTTCCTTTGAAAGTGAATAAAATTTTCCTAAGTTAGTTGAAAGACGAAACTTTTAGTTTGGGTTGATTAACAAAAACTTTCCAAGTTTTAGTTGAAAGTGTTTGAAATTTTAGATCTAAAAGAAACTGAAAAATAAAAGTTTTAAGTATTAGATTAATAATTAAATGATTGTTGCTAAATAGTAAAAAATTAATCAAATGACTATTCCTAAATATTGAAAAATAGTCAAATGACTATTTTATCCAGTGTGAACTCTATTTTAGAGGGGTAAAAAAGGCGAACGATATTTTGCTAAGGGCCTTCGTGCTTTTAGTATAGTATATAGTATAGATAGATTAATCAGATGTGCGATTTAACTAGTAGCACTAAATTGTTATGAAACAATAAAAGAAGAAGAATAGTATTGTAGAGAAAAGTAGAGAGAGGGAATTCTTATTGATTTGGGATGAATTACAATTGAATAGAACCCTCTATTTATAGGGAGAGGATGACTTAGCCACCAAGTAATAAACCCTAGAATCTCTCTAAATATAGACATTCACCATAAATACAATTCTATTTATAACACTCCCCCTTGAATGTCTATTCAACAGATAATGTGCCTCGTTAAAACCTTAACTAAAATAAAACCCAATGGGAAAAAAAATTCTAGAGAAGGAAAAAGAGTACACATATCTAAACGCCTTTTGGTTGCCTCGTTAAAAACCTTGCAAGGAAAACCCAGTGGGACAAAACCTTGTAAGGGAAAAAGAGTACAACGCGTATTAACTCCCCCTGATGAGAGCATCAATTCACATCTTTAAGCATTTGCATTCCAATCTTGTGCACCATCTTCAAAAGATCTTTGTTAGAGATTTGATGAACAAATCAGCCATATTAACTTGAATGAATATATTGCACCTTGAAATCATCATTCTTGATAGAGATGAATTGTCTTCATATGATCTTGTTGGAATCGTCAGTTAAATATCTTCACATAGAGGTGAAAACTTTGCTACATATTATCATGCATATAGTTATAGCAAGATACATTTGTGCACCAAATTGCATTGAGATGTAGTACTTCATGACCATGAATTCTGTATGCTTTAAGCAATTTAAATCCTTCAGGGATTGTTAAATCATAATAAAGCCATATAATGACTTTTGATGCATATCAAGTTTTCATGTCATGGACTTAGACATAATAAGATCGAAAACATGATTGCACATACCATTGACTTTTATACTTTCAGTGTTTGACTGCAGTTCCAAAACTACATGTCTTTCATTATGAAACCAATTCTACTTGAATGTTCCTAGACTTAAGATGCCATATATATTTAGCGCTATAATAGAGTTTGTCGCAAAACATTTTATATCGGGTTCAACCTCCTTATTTTTCATAAAGACATAACATAGAGATCTCTTCATTAATATATTCAGGTACCTGAATCTCTTATGAGATTTAATGAAGTGTTATGTCATGTGATCTTCTAGATCACTTGCCTCCTTATTATGATCATTTTGATCATTTGCTCATCTTCTTTATCAGAATTTATTTGAAACCGATTTGTCTATATGCTTTAAGCGTACCATAGACTTTTGTCCTTCTAGGACTTAATATGACCATTTGCATTGAGATATAGCTACTTTCTTTGGGTCAGCAAATGCGTCGGCATGCTTTGCAATATATGCACATGAATTACCTTTATGAACTTCAAGTTCATATTAATCTTATTCGAGGATCGAGATGTATAAATAATAATTCATTCCATGTAACTTTTTCTCAACTGTTTATCATGTCTCCCCCTCATGTTAGAAAACTAACTTGGTACCTCAGACTTTGAGAATTCACCTTTGTGCGTTATGGTGTTAATCAAAAATATACACCGCACATCAATAATAAATGAGATGGAATTATTGGTTCGTGACTCTGAAAACTACTTGTGAGGGGAGAATGTAAGCTATACTTTCGTATATAGCTATATCAAACTGATATAGATAACTTTGTTCTCACAGCAATAGTTTAGCTATTAAGTGGATGCACTCAATAAATCATTTTGCTAAACCAACTGTGATGTAAACCAACTTATCAGGATAAACTATACTTGAATAGAAAATCTGGAAATTATGCTCGAAATTAAATTATTGAGCAAATTACCTCGCAAACACCATGTTGCGGATTAATAATAATCGCACATGTAACCATCTCATAGATCATTCTTATGTGGTATACATGGCAGTGAATGGGCCATATTCACCTTTGAATTTCCAGCATTCATGATTCAATCCAATTTTAGTTAGTATATTTAATTAATGAATATGCAACATAAAGAGAAATTCGTAAAGAAATTTTCTAGTTCTTTAATATTTACCCATGTGAATTCTCTTTTATTTTTTGCACATCATACTTAAATTGATATGGGTAAACCAATTATGCAACATGAATAAATTAATCATAGATAAACTTCAGATTTACACCCATGACGTGTGCAATTATCAATAAACTCCAAGTTTATATGATATGGTTTTTATATCAATAAACTTCTCTTATTGTGGCATTCTTTTGTTTGTGTAGTATAAACTGGAGAATAAAGCGGGTAGCTTTTCACATACATATTATCCCGCTACAAGTTGTAGTAAAGAAGATATTAAAAATCTTTCCTTTATTTAATAGTCTCAGTATGACCAACCGCTTTCGCGAATACTTTAGAAACTCAATTAAGTTTCTTTGAGACTTACTACAACACAATACCTTATTGATACTCAATTTTGTTCCTCCAAAATAGTAATAATTGGCTCTTCCAAAGCTCTCAATTAATTTTGTACTACCACATATTCATCAACATCCATATGGTGAATATCTCTTTTAAAGAGAAAGTTATACCATTATGGTTATGGTCAAATTATATGCAAGATATGTTTCTTGCATTAATGTTATTCTTTAATAGTCACATTACCAAAATATTTTGGCGTTCAATAAGTACGTGACCAATGACCATTCATGTCATAATAATGATATTTTTTTTCTTATATCATCTCAAACCTCCTTCTAGAGGTGAGCGTGGTATATTCATTACCACTAGCACGTTCATATTCTTCCAAGAATGAATATGTATTCATAAATCAGATGTTGTCACATTCACATCATGAATTGACCATAATCATCTATATGTGCTTTATATAATCTCATGTCAAATCGATGACAAATATTACTTTCACAGAGTGAAGGATTATTTTGAGAATCCTTATTATTCTCATTATCACAATGAGATAATTTCGTTTATTGCCACGTCCACATCTATTGATACCTTCATGGTAATAATTTTATCTTCTTTCAGACTTATCACATGTTGCTATCACATTCTCTTAAGGGAATGAGAATGGAGCAAATTCAATGGGACGGATTTTCAATTCTTGTGCTCATAATCATACATGAATTTGATCATGGCAAGATATAGAAATTTTAGCACTTTGGGTGGTTATAATTTCTTTCAAACTCCATTAGAGTTAAAATCAAGATTTATTGTCTTTGCTTGTAGAATCTAAAAGAGAAAAATAAAGTAAGATACTTACCTTAAATCCAGAATTTAATCATGAAGGAAGTTCATGGAACAATTGACAATCATTATGTTCAATCCCAAAGCTTCTACTCAACTGGTTAGAGTCTCGTGTTGATAACGTGTTATGAAACAATAAAAGAAGAAGAATAGTATTGTAGAGAAAAGTAGAGAGAGAGAATTCTTATTGATTTGGGATGAATTACAACGGAATAGAACCCTCTATTTATAGGGAGAGGATGACTTAGCCACCAAGTAATAAACCCTAGAATCTCTCTAAATATAGACATTCACCATAAATACAATTCTATTTATAACATAAATTAAATTGTGGCACGTTTATTGAGTTTTCCCCAAAGGCTAAGAGGTATAATTGTCCAAAAATATCAATCCATTGTCGGTCTCATTTTACATATGTTACTCCCTCCGGTCCACAATAAGTGACCAATTTGCTTTTGGCACGCCTATTAAGAAAATACTAAATTCTAGACAAAAATAGTTAGTGTGACTAAACTACCCTTAATTAAATATTGCAGCATAATTTAATTTGAGGATTAAAAGACTTTTTAGGGATACGTACATAAGGGTAATTTTGGAAAAATAAATTGAATATTTTCTTGATAATATAAATAGACACTTATTTTGGACCAAAATAAAAAAGCAAATTGGTCACTTATTGTGAACCGGAGGGAGAATTTTACACTTGGTGTCATATGCGTTAATACCAATAATCATCCTTGTAGGTAAGGCTGCTTTCTGGGCCGGGCTCGGGCCTAAATGGGCCAAACGGGCCGATCCTTACAGTCCCGGGCTTTGGCGGTCCCGGGCCAAACGGTCCCGGGCTTCACGGGCCTAATGGGTGGAACCGGCCCACTGTGGGCCTAAGACCACATGGTCCCAGGCTAAATGGGTCGGGCCCACGGGCCTAAACGGGCCTAAGTGTTCCGGGCTATTATAGAATTGTGACTTAAATCTTCTAAAGAGTCAAATTTAAAGACAAAAAAAAATTGCAAAGAAATATTCAAGGGAATGCCTTATAATTTTTATTATTACGACATTAACAAAAATGACAATATCTTTCTTAGTCTTCCTCCCCCAATGGAATGAGCACAACAAGGTGCTAATACCACCATTAAAAGGAAAAAAAACTAATGAAGATGTGCCAAAATACAAGTTACATATTAGTCTACATATTATCTCTAACAAATTTCATAAATCTTTCAAGGTTCGGAGGAATTTCCGTTGGTGGTGGCGGAAAAGAAGCTTGTTCATTATAGCTTCCGGGCGAAGCAGCATCCTCCGCAAGTTCCGCTAGCATTTCTTCATAAGCTTCGTCTATCTCCGGTTATGATTCAGCAAGTCCAAAATTTCTTCTTTTCGAACGGATCCAATCTCTAAAGAGTACTGATTTTTCCAAGCTCTCCCTCATAGACGCTCTATGATCACCTATTTGAAGTCTCGCTTGACTGAAAGCGCTCTCTGATGCCACTGTTGAAGCTTGAACACATAAAATATCTCGAGCCATCCTTGAAAGAACCGGAAAGTGTTTTTCTCTGCCTTCCACCATTCTAAAAGATCACATGTGCCGTCTGGATTCTCTTTTTCAAGGCCCTGCGACAAATAAACTTGAAGCTCATTTAGATGTGAAGTATCACCAATATTATCACCTTGAGAACCCCTGAACTCCGTCCAAGAACTTAGTGCTTTTAGGCCCACAGTTCTTTTAGATGATTGCGAACTAGACAAAGTAGGCCCGGTTGAACTAGATTTGACCCGGTACTAGGGTTAACCTCAGTACCTACACTTCTCCCCTCTAGCTGCGCTTTCATTTGAAGATATCTAGCTTTATCTCTAGGGTGTGTCTTTATGTGTCTAGTCAAACTACCCGTACCGCTACGGTCTCCAGTAAATTTATGAGCCAACAAAGACCCACAAGTTTTACACTTAGCCTTATTTTGTTCTCTTAGTTGAGTAAAAAAGTTCCAAACAAGAGATGTTTCGGGGCGTTTAGAACGTTGTCTATTAAAAGTAGGGGTTACTACAGGAGGGTCAGGCGGGGCATTATTTGGATTATTATCAGTTGGGTTAACAACATGACTAGTAGGTGTATCATCTAAATCTGGTTGCGTTTCATCTAAATCTTCATTTTTCTCATCATTTTCATCAATAGTTTCATTAGGATAAAGAGCATTCATATATTCATCATTTAATTGTTGACCTGGTGCAACATCATGGCAAAATTGACTATCGCTAAATTGAAAACAAGGGTTATCACTATCAAGAATAATAGGTGGAGGAGGACGGGTAACAGGTCTGGGTCGGGGAGCCGGGGGAGGGGTAGTAGCTTGGCGACTAGATTCACCAATTTTGAGAGAGATTGATGATTTTGTGAGTAAAAATGAAAGAATGAGGGGGTGTTTATAGTTGAGAAAAGGAAAAAAGTGGAATTATAAAAAGTTTGGGGTTAAAATAAAATTTGGGGGCCAAATGACTATTTTTTAAAAAGCCAGACGGCTAAATTGGCAGGCCAACGGCTAGTTTTTAAACTTCTAACCATTGGCCTTTTTTTAAATTTTTTTTTTTTTGAAAAATAGTCGTTGGGCCCGTTTGAACCAGCCAGGACCGCCAGCCGGACCCGGGCTAAACGGTCCCGGGCTCGTGGTCTCACCATAGAGGACCGACCCAAAGTGGGCTTTTGGGACCGTTTGGGACCGGACCGTTTGGACCGGCCCGTTAGGCCCGTTTGGCCCGTGGGCTCGCGGTCCCGGTGCAGTCTCGGGCTGGGCCCGACCCACAGTACACCCTTACTTGTAGGTGGGTTGTAAAAACTTTGCCAACTTGGGACGGTGACCAGAGTTCTATAAAGTAGAATAGTACTTAAAAAGAATCTAGAGAGTACATAATTTCTTTCTATCTACCTAAATTTTGTTCAAAAGAATTAACTAGTATTTATGCAGGTAATATATAAGAGATATTCAATAAGTTATTTTTTCTGCACGTGAACTAATTTGGATACCACCATTTGTGTAAAATATTTTACTAGATGCTTATGGACCATAAGCACGGGCCTAATACTGTCAGAGTTGAAATTAACAGTTTCAAATTATTTATATTCATTTTAAAAAAAAAAATGCACCCATGCCTGTTGTGTGGCTGCCAAATAATACATTCTTCACATCCACGGACCTTCATATCGTGGATGCATTTTGGAACAAAATCAAGTTGTACACAAGTTACATAATATTGAGAGTAGAGCAATTTTTACTGCCATGAAATTACTATTACATATACACTTTTTAGATATATATATACACATTTGCATATTCAGAAAATTTGATGCTTGATGCTTTGATGATGCTGTGATTAGTCGTCCCTTTTGCATTTTTCGCATCTGTAAAATTGTGAAGTGATGAGAATATTGTCAGGTGTAAATATCCATATAATATATGTGTTAAAAAATTTATATGAAGGTTTGAAAGAACAAGAAAAGAATAGGACAATATTGCTACCACCTGTTCTTTGAATTTTTTTAGACATATCAGGTGTAAATTCTTGAACACGGAAGCATGCAATATGGTAGGGGTGGGCATCGGTCGGTTCGGTTTTGTAAAATTTCGGTTCAGTTAATTCGGTTTTCGGTTTGTGATTTTAATAACCAAACCAAAACATAATAACTTCGGTTCGGTTTATTTATGTTCGGTTCGGTTTTCGGTTTCAAGCCATGATAAAAATAGTACGAAACAACGAAAATAGATTACTTTTTGCAGCCGATACAAGTGCTTCTACTGTCTTCAACTAACCCATTACGTGTATATATCTTTAAAAATATATACATAAAATATGGAACTTATAGTTTTCGTTCATACATAAAACAGATGATGCAAGTGCTGTTGGGATATATACTATTAACCATGGATTTGGTTTAGATATAGTATTTATTATGATAATAGTGTTCATTCAATTTTAATAAAGTTTTAATAGATCATATATTAGTCGGTGTCCTTTGCTTATACAGTAGATGATTTAGTGTATAGAGTTTAGCTTATACACGGAAGATTAAATCATCGGTTCTTATAAGTATAAAGTTTGAGTTCACAATCTAATGATGGAATTGGACAAACCATCAGGAATGATTGTAGCACAAGATTAAATATAATTTATCTTAATTATGGGAATGGTTTGATTCCAACTTCTTGTGCTAGTACATTTTGTATGTATTGAACGGACCAAGTAGAGATAAGTATTTTATACTGACTTAATAAAATAAACTCTCTAGCCATTAAATGTACTTATACTCTTAATCTTGATATAATTATTATTAGCTGTGTACATTATTATTATTTTGATTTATTAAAAGGCGAGATTCTTTCGTGGGTCAATATGCCTGGTAAACTGGATAATAATAATGTACATTGGCGAAGTAATAGTTAGTTGATGGAATCCATGTCTCGATTTAGAGATTGATGATACACCTTTATGAAAGCTTTATGAAAGCTTATAAGTTTTCGTGTGTAAACCCGGCCGGTGGATTTTGTATCCAACACATGAAATAAGTTAAGCGAAAGTCTAAAGGAAATAATCAATAAATTAAATCGTCAGTAATTTAATTTAATTGATTAGTATCTGAATCTTAACATGGGGAGTTAAATAAGATTTAATGGATGAATTTCAAAATTGAATAAGGAGTGCAATTACGAATTTTTAGTGGAATAATTCATAATTAATTATGGTAGATATTAATTTCAAAAATTAGAAATTAATTCCATAATTGGAGCCTTGTTAATTAAATTATGTGGTCCCTACTGTGCCTAAATAATAGGAAATAAAGGAATCCTTTTTCTGGTGGAAAGAAAAACTTAACAGATTTTGGAAAAGGGTTTTAACCCTTAAAACTTGTGCTATAAATACATCCACCTAGAGAGAGTAGTCATAGTGGCCGAAATTTTCAGCCCTTTTTCCTAGAAAAATTTGTCCACACGAAATTACTATTTTCGGGTATTATTTGGGTAACACAGTAGAAGACCGTGGAACTTTCGGAGATCGTGATCGTGCGGGTGGTGGAGAATTCATTGAGTTGCTGTGGAATTGGAGGCTCACGTGATAAATGAGTTTTGTTCACGCTTCAAGAGGTAACCCATGAAATCCCGTTTATGCTAGTTGTCTAGATTACATGTGATTTTGATACTGGGATTGCTTCCGCTGTATATAATAATCCATCAATTGGTATCAGAGCCCACTCACATCTAATTAAATAACTAGTTTTTTCATGAAACAAGAATATCGTGTTTATGTGCATTTTTGAATTACATGTATATGTTGTTTTCTGAAAAACTGCACTGCTATTTTGTGAATTAACTGTGCAAAAAATTTGGATTATTCTTGTAATCATGAGATATCTGATTTTATAACGACCCGACCGGTCGTTTTGAGTTTTTACACTTTGATTGTCAGTCCTCGGGCATGGCTTGCCCCGTGTGTTGTATTACGACTTATGTAAATTGTTGGTTTTGATTTTCAGGGTAATCGGAATAAATTTGGAAGAACAGTTCTCAGTTTGAAGCTTGAAATTTGAAAGGTTTGACCCAGATTTGACTTATTTGTATATGAGCTCGGATCGGAGTTTTTATGATTTGGTTAGCTTCGTTAGGTGATATATGACTTAGAAGTGTGATCGAAATTGGTTTTGGAGGTCCGGTGTAGAATTAGGCCTGAATTGGCGAAGTTAGTATTTTGGCGAATCCCGGTTGATAGGTGAGATTTTGATCCGAGGGTCAAAATGGAATTCCGAGAGTTGCTGTAGCTTCGTTATGTGATTTGGGATGTGTGTGCAAAATTTCAGGTCATTTGGACGTGGTTTGGTTGGGTTTTTGATCAAAAGCGTGTTTTGGAAGTTTTAGAAAACTTAGGCTTGAATTCGATGTGAATTGATGGATTTGGTGTTGTTTGTGGTGTTTTGATGATTGGAACAAGTTTGAATGAGGTTTTAGGATGTGTTGGTACTTTTGGTTGAGGTCCCGGGGGCCTCAGGGTGATTTCGGATGGCTGACGGGAAGTTTTGAGACTTTGAAGATTGCAGAAAATGCAGTAGCAGTTGCAGGCAATTTTTGGCCTTCGCGATCGCGTGAGGTCCCTCGCGACCGTGTAGAAGAAATGTGGGCTGGTCTGAGTTTGGTCTTCGCGTTTGCAGAGGGTGAGCAGCTTGTGCTTCGCATTCGCAGGTGAGAGTTCGCGTTCGCGTAGAAGGCTTTGGAGTCCAGGTGTAATTGTTCTTCGCATTCGCATGGAATGGGACGCGTTCGCGTAAGTTTAAGAGTCAAAGCATCGCGTTCGTATTGCTATGGTCATGTTCGCATAGAGTGTTTTTGAGAAGCCGAAATTTAGTGCTTCGCGATCGCGAGACCTTGGTCGCAATCGCGATGAAGGATTTCCAGAACTGGGCAGTGAGTTTATTAAACATTTCATCTGCGATTTTGGGCCATTTTTCCTCCATAGCTGAGCATTTTGGGAGCTTTTTGAAGGTGATTAAAGAGGGATTCAAGGAGAATTCATTGGAGGTAAGAATTTTGAACCTAAAACGTGATTCTATTGTGAAATTAACCTAGAAATTCATGGAACTTAAGCAAAAATGGAAGAAACTAGGGCTTGGGATTTTGAAATTTGATTCGGGGATTTGAAGGACCAATTGGGGTCGGATTTGAAGAACTTTTGGTATGTGTGAACTCGTGAGGAGATAAGGAACCCGTTGATGTGATAATTTCTGAGTTTCGAGAAGTGGGCCCGGGGCTCGGGTTTTGCTAATTTCGGAATTTTTGATATTTTTCAATTGTTTTCGCTTGGGCTTTGTTCCCTTAGCATATTGTGACGTATTCGTTCTGATTTTGGATAGATTCGACGCGCGTGGAGGCCGATTTGAGGGGCAAAGGCATCGCGAGCTAGAGATTTTGCCGGTTCGAGGTGAGTAATGATTGTAAATGATATTCTGAGGGTTTGAAACCCCGGATTGCACATCGTAATGCTATATTGAGGTGACTTGCACGCCGGATAGCGAGCGTGGGGTAGAGCACCGTTGGGGATTGTGACTTGGTCCGTCCCGATTGATGAATTTACCGTGTATTTGACTGAAACTTACTTGTTATCATCATGATTTGGGTTGATTGCCATATTTGGGCTTCGTGCCAACTATTTGAACCCTTCGGGGACTATTATCACAGTTTCCTCACTTTTTTGACTTATTACTTGAACTCACTCATACTGTTTTCCACTATTTTACAACTCAGCCATTTTTACTCAATTTTGAGACTTAAACGACATTTCTAAATGATGTTTTGGGCTGAGAACTACTGTTTTACTAATGCCCGAGGGGCTTGTGATGATTTTATCTGACTGAGTGAGGCCAAGGGCCTGTATTGTGAGAATACTATAGGATCGGGCTGCGCGTCGTAGCAGTGTTATACTGGTACCGATATGAGGCCGAGGGCCTGAATTTGATGCCACGAGATGGCTTGATATTGCGTTTGGGCCGTAAGGGGCCCCTCCCGGAGTCTGCACACCCCCAGTGAGCGCCGTCGACGATATATGGATCGGGCTACATGCCGCAGCGATATATGGATCGGGCTGCACGCCGCAGCGGTTACTATATGATACTGATCTATGTATTTACTTTGTTTCATTTGTCTGCCATTATCTGTTGTCTGTGTTGCTTCACGTGGTACCTACCCGATTGTCTGGCATTATCTGTTGAGTGAGTGTTGTGCCCGAGGGGCGGATTTCTGTGCTTATCTGCACTATTTGTTTTGCATTCATTGGCATAACCGTTGAAAAAGCCATTTTTAAAAGAGTCTTAAACTGAGCTAAGGCGTTTTTTTCCCTAAGATTTCACAGCTTCATTGTTTTTCTCAAAAGGTTTTACACTGATCTGTATAGCATGGTGGTTTGTCTTACGTGATTTCTTACTGCTCAGTTATTATTTACCTTTATTACTCACTGAGTTGGAGTACTCACTTTACTCCCTGTACCTCGCGTGCAGATGCAGGTATTTGTTCCCCCGGTAGCGGGTTCTGAGCTGATCGGAGGCTAAGTTATCAGAGTTTAGCGAGGTGACTGCCAGCGTTCGTAGCACCACATTTCTCCCTTTTGTTTATCAGTCCTATTTTGTATATTACAGGCTTTCTAGTCGTATTTATACTCTAATAGATGCTCGTGACTTGTGACACCCCGGTTTGGGCTGTGTTTGGGTTGAATTCCGCACTCAATAAAGAAATCTCTGTTTAGACTGTGGGTATTTAATTATGTTAAAACTGTGAATCAATATTTAACTATTTTGAAAAGGCGAAATGGGTTGGTTGGCTGGCCTTGTCTTCGCGAGAGGCGCCATCATGACCGGATCGGGGTTTGGGTCGCGACAGATTTCTTATTGATATTTGATTGAGATGATCTGGATTTTTTGGGTAAACCTTAGAAAAAACGCAAAACCTGATTTTGACTGAATTGCCGGTATTTTCGGAGGTCAGCGAACTTGACGAACTCCGAATGAGTTGAAATTTGGTGGGTCCATCGAAAACGACGTGGTGAGAAGTACTCACAGCTTTAGCAGTGAATCATGGTATTTTTCGGCGTTTTGAGGTCGTTTGGACTGTGTTTTGGACGTTTTTCTATTTTCTGGAAATTATTTTTTAATAATTTTAATTCTTTTAATTCAATGGTGGTGGGGGTGACTCCCCATGGTCTCCATGATTAAATACTGGTGATACAATAGGTTTATACATTGGCTATTAGTAAATAGACGTGTTGTTATATTAAATTCAATAATAGAGGTGTAGGATTTTATTGACTAGGTCTTACAAGGTATAATTGATATTGTGTCATGATATAATTATTTTGTAAGAAAGTGAAATCCTCTGTTTGATATCCTGGATGACTAATGATTGGAGCGTTTGGCATATTTGTGCATAAGAATTTTCTCAAATTTTAGTTTATGTTTTCATGCCCTACATGATTACTAGTCTTGGATTTTCGATGAAAAATTTTGTTCTCTGGTTGGAGGTTGTAATTAAGTGAAATATGACGGTATTTTGTATGAGTTTTATATTATTGGCATGACTTTTAAGCTGTGGTCCATAATCTGCCATATAATAATTTTATGAGCTACATGTATCTTCACTTGTAAATTGAGAATTTTGTGAGTAATAAATAGTTACCACTAAAGTGGTTTGTTTATTTGAACTCATGAAAAATTCTTAATAAATTTGTACATGTGAAATTGTGTCTATTCATGGATTGAGCGTTATGATTAATAAGTAGGATCCACAAAATGGTCTACTTATTTGAGTCATGAAAATCTGCTTAATGTACCATGTAAAAATTATCCTTGATAAATCTACATTAGTGGTGGAAGTTCCTAACTAGGAAAAGAGTTTTATCTTTGGTTACTAGTGAGACCAACTCCACCCATGAGAAGAGATATTGGGGTTTTCGCCGAACAGGAGAAAATATAATATCTTAGGTTCTTGTGTATTTAATAAAAGAATAATTTATTGCACAAGAAGATATTGTGTATCCTAGAAATAGGAAGAACATAATATATGCCTTGAGCTCATAGTATAATTATAAGAAGAATGGAAATCAATATCATATTTATTTTAATTCATGAAACTACTTAAAACGGTTATTCTCCGAGTTTGGTTACAGGTTGGTGGTCATGAATTTGATGAACTCCGGTTGACCTGAAACTTGATAGGTTCATCGAAAACGATCTAGTGAGAAAAACTCACTGCTAAACAGTGAATCATGCTGTTTTTCGGCATTTTGAGGTCGTTTAGATGGGTTTTCAAGCAGTTTATTAAATTGAATTTGTTATAAATGTGAAAAATTATTCTTTATATATCGGCTATATTTGTGTTAAATCTGAAACATGATGGTTTAACTTGATATGATATATAGCAAGAATGCAAATCACATGGATTTAATCCTAAATACATCAAAAATAATTTATTCGAATTTGGTCAAGTTTTTGGCGATCGTAAATTTCACGATCTCCGAATGACCTGAAATTTGGTAGGATCATCGGAAACGATCAATTAAGAAGAACTCACGGCTACGCCGTGAATTACATCGTATTTTGACGATTCGGAATCGTTTAGATGAGTTTTTTGGAGGTTTGGCGGATTAAAATGTGATTTACATACGAAAAGTCATTCTTTCTATCATTTTATTTATGTCTAATCTGGAACATGATAACACATGCTAATTTGACATGAATTGGTACATGATAAGAATGTAGGTCATATTTTAAATTCTTAAAAAATGCTTAAAATGGTAATTTTTCAAATTTGGTCGCAATTTTTGGTGATTGTGATTTTAACGATCTTCGATTGATATGAAATTTGGTAGGCTTACCAGAAACAACCCAATGAACAATACTCACTGCTATGCAGTGAAAAACGTTAATTTTAGCATTTTTAGACTGTTTAAATGGGGTTTTGAGCATTTTTTTAATTATGGAACTTAATCCTCAGAGAAAAGTTCATGGTTGTGATAAAGTGGTGATAGGAATTAACCCCTACGATCTCCATTTTTTATTTAAAGTGAGATAATAAATTTATGCGTTGACGTTAGGTCTTCCTCCATATCGGATAAATTTATTATGAACTCACTGAATATAGTTACTAGTTATTGATAACCTGTATTAGCTCTCTATCTGAGTTTAAGGGTTGAATCAATTTTGTAACTAAAATACAATCATGATTAAGTGGTGATAGAAATATATTTCTATTGTCTTCCATTATTAATTTCAAGTGAGTAATAAATTTACGCGTTGACTTTGGGTCTTCCTCCATATCGGATAAATTTATTGTAAGCTCACTAGGTGAAATACTAGTAATTGATATCGTGTACTTACTCTCCATCTGAGTATACATGTCGGATCAATGGAACTAGAGCTATTAAAAATGATGTTCACTTGACTTAAAATAATAGTATACTCTCCATCTGAGTTGAGTCTGTTTTAATTATTGGAGTGAATAATCTGGCATTACATATGTATGTTGCATGAGTAGTTCTTTTCCCATCGAATTTGCTATTCAAGATGCATGGCATATATGTGCAGTGTGTTTAAAATTTTTGTACTAAAAGGTTATATACAATTGACTGAAAATAATAGTATACTCTCCATCTGAGTTGGTTCTATTTATTTTTGGATTGTATAAATCTTGCATTATATAATATACTTTGTATGAATGATTCTTTTCCCATCGAAATTTATTATTCGAGATGCATGTATGTATATAAATATTGAATGCAGTCTGAATTTTAGTATTCAGTGTTTTGACTTATTATGATCTATTTAATGTTTTTATTTCAACTCCACAATGACTTTATGTAATTTGTCGTATTACTTATTAAAATTTTCTTTTAGTGATAAGACATTAATTTAAAGGATGCAATATATATACTTTTTGTTAGAAGGAATTTAATTCCGGTTTCTGGATAAGAAATGGATATTTATTTTATTTTTCGAATAACTCTTGAGTTATTGAGCTTGATAAATATTTTATCTCTTGTGGTGCATGAATGCATGACCTTGTTATTGTATATTAATATCTCTCCTGAATAGAACAATAATAGTCTACCTCATAAGAGAATATGTTTTTCAAAATTGAGTAAAACTTATCTGTGCACTTTTGTCTAAGTCATATTAATCTAGATAGGATTTCAAGTTGGTCAAGGATGGACCTTAAGGTTCATTGAAAGTAGAGGCACTACCAACTTGTAGATCCTGTTTGGAAGGAAATTTGACTAAAGGTTGTTTCCCTTCAAAAGGAAATAATGCTAGTGATAAGCTAGAATGAATTCCTTCTGATTTGTATGGTTAAATGAGCATACTGGTGAGAGATAGTTTTGAGTATTTTTGTGACGTTCATAAATGATTACTCAAAATATTAATATATTTATTTGATGCACCGTAAGTCTTAATGAATTAAGTAAATCAAGATTTTAAGACTTGAAACAGAGAAGCACCAAGGAAATATATTGCAATTTGATTGTAGTAGCGAGCACCTCTCTCTAAAGAGTTCTTTTGTTACTTATCAGAATAAGGGATTACATCTCAATTGACTACACCGTAAACTCCATAATAGAGTGGTGTGGTAAAAAGAAGAAATAAGTCTCTTTTGGACATGGATAGATTAATGACGTGTTATTCAGATTGCCTTATTTGTTTTTGGAATATTTCCTAGAAACTGCAAATTGCATTCTAAATTTAGTTCCTTCTAAGTTAGTACCTGAGACATCTGTAGAACAGTGGACCGAATGTAATCTCAGTCCGTGGCATGTTCAGATATAGGATTGTCCTGCATATGTGCTGAAAGGGAAAGCGGATATGTAAGTTGGAACTACGAATGGAAGGTGCATGTTTATTGAATATCCAAAAATAAGGCAAATTGACGTTCAAGAACATCAAAACCCACAAGTCGGAATTGACGTTCCATTGCATTTGAGTAGTGGGAGAACGTTAATAGACATAATATGCCTTTATCGAGTGGGAGTGATGTTTGAACAGTGAACACTATAGTAAGAAGTCACTAATATTTTAATGCCGTAAGGTAATGAAGGTAATATTAGTAGTACTTCGTCGTAGTGGGAGAATGCTAAAGAAAATCATAGTTCGGTGTACACTCTTGGGATAGTTTCACTAACAGGATCCCTGAAGAGTTTAATACCAAACTAGATGGTTACGACAAAGCACTCCTGGACAAATATTGCATCAGAAATAACTTGGCAAGATTCTTTAACAAAACCTTATTTGGTGAAGATGTTTAATAGTCATGTAAAAGAATGCCTGAGAAAGTTGTAGATGCATGAGTATGAGTCTAAGTAGGAGATTGTTGGGGCATATACTATTAACCATGCGTTTAGATATAGTATATTCTGACAATTGTCATGGTTAAAAGTCTAAGTGGGAGATTGTTGGGATATATACTATTAACCATGGATTTGGTTTAGATATAGTATTTATTATGATAATATTGTTCATTCAATTTTAATAAAGTTTTAATAGATCAATATATTAGTCGGTGTCCTTTGCTTATATAGTAGATGATTTAGTGTATAGAGTTTAGCTTATACACGGAAGATTAAATCATCGGTTCTTATAAGTATAAAGTTTGAGTTCACAATCTAATGATGGAATTGGACAAACCATCAGGAATGATTGTAGCACAAGATTAAATATAATTTATCTTGATTATGGGAATGGTTTAATTCCAACTTCTTGTGCTAATACATTTTGTATGTATTGAACGGACCAAGTAGAGATAAGTATTTTATACTGACTTAATAAAATAAACTCTCTAGCCATTAAATGTACTTATACTCTTAATCTTGATATAATTATTATTAGCTGTGTATATTATTATTGTTTTGATTTATTAAAAGGCGAGATTCTTTCGTGGGTCAATATGCCTGGTAAATTGGATAATAATAATGTACATTGGCAAAGTAATAGTTAGTTGATGGAATCCATGTCTCGGTTTAGAGATTGATGATACACCTTTATGAAAGCTTATAAGTTTTCATGTGTAAACCTGGCCGGTGGATTTTGTATCCGACACATGAAATAAGTTAAGCGAAAGTCTAAAGGAAATAATCAATAAATTAAATCGTCAGTAATTTAATTTAGTTGATTAGTATCTGAATCTTAACATGGGGAGTTAAATAAGATTTAATGGATGAATTTCGAAATTGAATAAGGAGTGCAATTACGAATTTTTAGTGCAATAATTCGTAATTAATTATGGTGGATATTAATTTCGAAAATTATAAATTAATTCCATAATTGGAAGCCTTGTTAATTAAATTCTGTGTTCCTTGCTGTGCCTAAATAATAGCAAATAAAGGAATCCTTTTTTCTGGTGGAAAAGAAAACCCAACAGGTTTTGGAAAAGTGTTTTAACCCTTAAAACTTGTGCTATAAATACATAAGGTTTTCGACCTAGAAGAGGGAGCAAATGGTGGCCGAATTTCAGCCCCTTTTCCTTAGAAATTTCGCCCACACGAAATTACTATTTTCGGGTATTATTTGGGTAACACAGTAGAAGACCGTAGAACGTTCGGAGATCGTGATCGTGCGGGTGGTGGAGAATTCGTGTAGTTGTCTGTAGAATTGGTAGGCGTCACGTGATAAAGGAAGGTTCTGCTCACGCTTCAAGAGGTAACCCGTCGAAATACCGTTACTTGCNTGAATTCCGTTCGTACAATGGAGATTGAACTGCGTAGTCCCTTCATTACTTTGACCCGAAGAGTAAATCGATGGGCCGAAGTGATGAATAATGTTCCGATCCACAGGGTATCCCCTTCGCCGCCTCGTAAAAAACCTCCCCGAGAAAACCCTATTGGGATAAAACTCGGGTGAGGAAAAAAGAGTACGACTTAGGTGACACCTTTCAGAAGTGGAAGTACTTGAGATGGGCGACGTTCCAGTTGTTTTGGAGAGGTTTTCCCTCCATTGTCTCTAGTTGGAATGCTCATTTGTTCGCTGTTGCTATAATTTTGTACGGTCCGTCCCAGTTTGTTCCTAACTTCCCCTCATTTGGATCCTTTGATGCTAGCGTTTTGGCTTTGAGGACGTAGTCGCCAACTTTGAGTGATCTTACTTTGGCCTTTTTGTCGTAGTATCTCTCCATTTGCTGCTTCTGCTCTCTCCATTCTTCAATTTCATCTAGGTCTTGTAACCTACTTTCGTCGTTATCCTCCCCGCTTATATGGGAGTATCTCAGGCTGGGTTCTCCGACCTCGACAGGTATGACTGCGTCGGTCCCATAGACAAGAGAGTAGGGCGTTTCTCCCGTGCTGGATTTTGGCGTAGTTCGGCATGCCCACAATACTTCAGGCAGTAGTTCGGGCCATAGCCCTTTAGCTTCTTCGAGCTTCTTTTTCAGTATGTTCAGTATTACTTTGTTGGAGGATTCGGCTTGGCCGTTGGCAGCGGGATGATATAGCATGGAGAGTATCCGCTTGATGTGCCATTTTTCGAATAATTCAGTTGTTCTCTTTCCGATGAACTGGGGTCCATTGTCGCAACTGATTTCTTTGGGGATACCGAAACGACATATAATATTTTTCTATATGAAGGCAATGACCTCCTGTTCACGTACCTGAGCATATGCACCTGCTTCCACCCATTTAGAGAAATAGTCAGTTAAAACCAAAAGAAAACGTACCTTTCCTCGTCCTGCTGGAAGAGGGCCGACTATATCCATTCCCCACTTTATGAAAGGCCATGGCGAGGTGACCAAATGGAGGAGTTCCCGTGCTTGATGTATCATAGGGGCGTACTTTTGGCATTGCTCGCATCTCCAGACGTAGTCCGCGGCTTCTTTTTTCATAGTAGGCCAGTAATAGCCGGCGCGAATGAGACATCAAACGAGGGCGCGATTCCCTGTATGGGCGCCGCAGTGACCCTCGTGTACTTCCTCCAGTACTTGCCTAGTTTGGTGCGGTCCAAGACATTTGGCTAGGGGCCGCCAGATGTTCTTTTGTAGAGGTCATGATTTACCAGGCTGTATCGAGCTGCCTGCACCCGGAGTTTCTTGGCCTCTTCCTTGTCTTGCGGGAGTATTCCATCCTGTAAATAGGACACAAAGCGGTTTCGCCAGTCCCAAGTTAGGTTCAGAGAAAGTACCTCGATGTGGTCTATGGCTGAGTGAAGGAGGGTGACCACGCTTTCCTTGTTAATATTTTTGGTGGCCGCAGCTAATTTGGCGAGGCTATCTGCTTCCATGTTTTTTGCCCTGGGGATCTGGTCGAGGCGGCACTCTTCAAACTCCGGCAGTAGTTTACGGATTTCCGACTGATACCTCTGTAGTCTCTGCTCTTTGATTTGGAAAGTCCCGGTGACTTGATTTACAACGAGTTGGAGTCACAATGGAGGATGAGTCGTCGGGTGCCGTACTTGAGGGCTAATTTTAGACCTGTAATCACAGCCTCGTACTCGGCCTCGTTGTTAGTCATCTCTAGGCATCGTATGGACTGGCAAATTACCTCGCCCGTGGGGACTTCGAGGACGAGTCCCATCCCGATCCTAGGCGTTCGAAGCGCCGTCAGTATAGAGGGTCCAGAGGTCGGTACATGCGGAAGCGCGTTCCACCGCGGGCAATATTTCTGCTCTGAAGTCGGCGACGAAATCAGCGAGCACCTGCGACTTAATGGCAGTTTGCGGTTGGTAAGTTATATCGTGCTCACTTAGTTCTATTGCCCATTTGGCGAGTCTACCCGAGAGTTCGGGTTTATGCAGGATACTTCTCAGGGGGAAGGTTGTTATTACCTTTACGGAGTGACATTGAAAATATGGTCTAAGCTTTTGTGAAGCTACGACTAGTGCCAGAGCTAGTTTTTCAAGGTGAGGGTACCTTGTCTCGGCATCTATTAAGGTTTTGCTGATATAGTAAATAGGGGATTGCGTACCTTTGTTTTCGCGGACCAAGACTGCACTGACAGCGACTTCGGATACTGCCAAATATACGAGTAGGCACTTACCTGGGTCCACTTTGACGAGTAGTGGCGGTGAGGACAAGTACGCTTTTAGCTTCCTCAGGGCGTCGATGCATTCCTTGTTCCATTGCAGCCCGTGGTCTTTTCTTAATACGTTGAAGAATTTGTGACATCTGTCCGAGGATCGTGAAATGAACCTCGACAGGGCGGCAATTCGCCCTGTTAGCTTCTGTACCTGTTTTTTGCTGGTCAGCACCTCAGGTATTGTGTCGATGGCTTTGATTTGATCTGGGTTGACTTTGATTCCCCGTTGCGACACGAGAAAACCTAAGAATTTCCCTGAGGCCACGCCGAAGGCGCACTTTTTCGGGTTTAACTTCATCCCGTACCGCCTCAATATCTCGAAGGCTTCTTTCAGATGGCCAATGTGGTCCTCCTTCTTTGCCGACTTTACCAGCATATCATCGATATAGACCTCCATTGTTTTGCCGAGCTGTTCTTTGAACATTTCGGTGACTAACCTCTGGTAAGTGGCCCCCGCATTCTTGAGTCCGAACGACATCACTTTATAGCAATAAGTTCCTTGGTGAGTGATGAAAGTCATTTTTTCCTGATCTTCGGCCATTAGAATTTGGTTGTAACCGGAGTAGGCGTCTAAAAAACTCAGCAATTCGTGCCCTGCTGTCGCATCAATCAGTTGGTCGATATAGGGTAGCAGGAAGGAATCTTTCGGGCACGCGTTGTTCAGATCGGTGAAGTCTACACACATTCGCCATTTCCCGTTATTCTTTTTGACCATGACCACATTAGCGACCCATTAGGGATACTTTGACTCTCTGATGGAACCGTTGGTGAGCAATTTATCTACCTCTTCGCTAACCGCTTCAATGATTGCGGCATTGAATTTTCTCCTTATCTGTCATACCGGCGGGTAGAGTGGGTCGACGTTCAGCCTATGAGTGGCGATGTCCTTCGGGATTCCTGGCATATCTGAGTGGGAAAAGGCAAACGAATCGGCGTTGTCAGTTAAAAATTCACGATACTTACCTGGCTCCGAGAGGTTGTGCCCGATGTAAGCCTTCTTTGTGTTGTCGGCGTCGTTTAGCAGGACTGGGTCGAGGTCTTCTATGGTCGCCTTGCAGACCTCTACGATATTTGGGTCTGATGGCCTCAATTGGCGGGTGGGGTTTATTTCCCGACATGACTGATTGCTATGCCTCCGCACTTGCACCTTTTAGTTATTTGGTGTGCGTGCAATCTTGGGCGATACGATAGCATTCCTGGGCGGTACGCGGCTCGCCTCAGATGCTGAATATTCCCCACGGGGTGGGAAATTTGATTACTTGATAGAAGCTTGAGGGGACGGCTCGCATGGCATGTATCCATGGGCGTCCTATGATGGCGTTGTAAGCTGTTTCCTGGTTCATGACGTAGAATGTGGTTTCCAATATGACTCCCCCGGCTAAGACAGGCAGCGCTATTTCCCCGGATATCCGCTCTACTGCATTGTTAAAACCCGTTAGTGTTATGCAACGCGGTATTATTTTATCCGTGAGCCTCATCTGCGTGAGAACTCTCGGATGAATAATACATGCGCCGCTTCCGTCATCTATCATGATCCTCTTTACATCTGTATCAGCGATGCGTAATGTTGTAACCAAAGCATCATAATGAGGGAAAGACAAACCATCGGCATCTGACTTTTCGAAGATGATACTGTCTTCGAAGTCATGATACCGTTCGTGGGCGACCGACCGTTTGAGTTTGTGCGTGGTGGTGAACTTCACATGGTTGATTACCGAGTCGTCGCCACCACCGATGATCATCTGTATGGTACGCGCCGGTGATGGTGGCTTTGGGGGTCCTTGAGATGGGTCGCGTCCTCTGGCGAAGTTGGCCCTTCCTTTATCGCTGAGCAGTTCTTTCAGATACCCCTGGTTCAGCATCCTGACCACTTCCTGCCATAGGCCTATGCAATCTTCGGTCTTGTGTCCTCTTTCCTGATGGAATTCGCAGAGGACGTTTGACCTTCTCGCGCTTGGGTCCGATTTCATTTTTTGTGGCCATTGAACCTTCGTGCCCAACTTCTCCAGTGCGTACACTATCTCTGAAGGGGAAACATAAAAGTTATGAGTCGATAACAGTGGAGGCATACCTCTTTTGTTTCGAAGGGGATTGGTATGTCGTATCACGGCATCTATATGCCTTGGAGGAGGCAGGCTAGATGTTCTGACATAAGGCTGATGCCTTTCTTGATTGAAACGCGGGGGTTGATCCCTTCGCCCCTCGTTACGTCGATCTTTCCTCGCCTCGGTCTGTACTGACGTTAGTCGCTGAATCGGGCCATTCAGATCGTCTTCGTCTGCCCTCACCTCGGCACAATAGGCATTGTGGATTTCTTCCCATGTGGTGGGGGGATATTTCATGAGCCTGCTGAGCAACTTCTTGGTCGCTTTGGATCCGTTCCTGTTTAATCCGTTCTGAAAGGTTGCTACCGCCATTCCTTCGGATACGTTCGGTAGGCTCATTTTTACCCCGTTGAATCGGGCGAGGAAGTCCCGGAGTCCCTCAGCTGCCGTTTGCCTGATTGCGAAAATTTCGTTGACCCTGGCTTCAGCTTTCTTTGCTCCTGCGTGAGCAGTAGCGAATTTATCCGCCATTTCCTCAAACGTTGATATAGATCGTGCCGGTAGCTGTGAATACCACGTCAAGGCCCCTCCTGTCAGGGTCTTGCCAAACTTTTTCAGCAGTACGGATGGTACATGTTCCTTCGACTGATCGTTACCTTTTACCGCAGTGACATAATGGATCAGATGATCCTCGGGGCCGTAGTTCCGTCGTAGATTTTCAAGTATGGTGGCATCTTGAAGGTTTTCGGAATGGGGTGAGGAGCGGCTCCATCGCTATATGGTTGTTCAACGAATCGGCCCACATCGCGTTTTGGCAGCAGTTTGGGGGCACCAGGTATTTTGTCTACTCTTTCCTGGTGCTCCTTCATTTGGTCGCGGAGTGATTTATTTTCGTTTTCCATTTCTTCCATTTTCTTTAAGATGGCCATGAGCGCACCGTCGCCTGCAATAGAGGGGGGTGAGCGTTGCCCGTTTGTGCGATACTTGGCTCTTTGGTGTTAACTGCGGTTTCTGCAGCTGGTACTTCTCCGACGTTTCCTTGAGGGGATTTTTCGATCATGTTGTTTAGAGCGCTTGTTAACCATTCTTCTAGTAACTTTTTGACCGCTGGTGGTGTTTCTTTCACTGTAGACGTGGAAGCTTCTCTTTCGCGCAAGAGCGTTAGGTCCTCGTGTGGAGAGGGCGAGATTTCCCCCTCCGGTGTATCTCTTGGTGTTGTGTTCTCGGTGTTTTCTCTATCAGCTTCGTTGAGGGAGTTTAAGAGGTTGTTTGAGACATCTGCTATTCTCTTCAGTCTTGCTTCTTTCTCCGCCATTGTTAGTTTTTGCAGGATTTGAAGAACAGTAGTCGTTACTTTTGAGATCCTAGATGAGAATTATGATTTCGGCTATAGAAATTCCCACAGACGGCGCCAAATTGTTTGACTCAAAAGAGTTTTGATTCTTCTTTTAAGCAAATCAATCACGGATGAAGGGGTAAATCTTAGCCGAAGATAATAAACTCTAGGATGTTAATGGTAAAGAAAGAGAGTGAGAGAGATCACAAGAAAGGAAAGGTAATAAAATTGTATATTCCACAAAAACTGTCTGCCCTTTTCAAGACTCGAACCTGTCTTATATATAGAGAGATTTTCCTTAGTCATGGAAACGACGAATCAGGGACTACCTACTGCGCCAAATCCGACGCTACTATGATGGCGTCACTCTTTCCACCTCTGGGTCGTACCCCTATGCCGACTCGTAGGTTTTGGGTTGCTGGTCGTATTCGCTACGGCCGTGGTCGGTCAAATTCGGACCTATACAAATAGGACTGATGTTCCATCATCAGTCGCCAAAGATGTATCTGCCAAAGATGAAAAACTGATGGGGTCATTTTATAAATTTTAAAAATGTAGGGCAAATTTATAAAATTAAAAACTAGCAAATTCTCATTTTCAATTGAAAAATTGGTAAGAACCAGTTTTTCAAATTTGAAAATGGATTTTCAAGTGAAAAAGGAAAAATTGGTAAGATTGGGATAACCAAACATTCTCTTCAAAAAAAAATTTGGAAAAAAGGAAAAAATTTGTATGTTCAAACGGGCTCGAAATAGGGGAGAAATTCAAAAATAGCTAGATTTACAAGTGGTCGTTCAAAAATAGCCCAGTTTCAAAAGTAATCAAAATTTAGCCACTTTTCATGTAAAGATAAGCCTGAGCGAAAACACTGTTCAAAACCCGAAAAATACGCCAGTATATTATGCTAGAGTTCCAGCATAAGTATACTTGAACTCCAACATATTATAGTGGAGTTCTAGGATAAGTATGCTGGAACTCCAGCATAATATGATGGAGTTCCTGCATAAGTACACTAGAACTCCAGCATAATATACTGGAGTTCCAGCAAAGTGTACCGGTCCAGTATAATATGCTGGAAGTTCATACACAAGTGCTCGAATCTCCAGTATATTATGCTGGAACTTTCCGTGTGTTGGGGTTCCAGCATAATATGCTGGATGTTCATATACAGGTGCACCGAACTCCAGTATATTATGCTGGACCGGTCTCTGTTGCAGCAAAATAGTGGCTATTTTTTATTGACTTGGTAAATGCTAGCTATTTTTGAATGACTAGTCCAAAAACTGGCTAGACCGTGCTATTTTTACTCGAAGTAGGTATAGTGTGGCAGGCCCAAATTATCCGCTTTTTGTCAAACAAGGCTTACTCATTGGGCAGTGGCGAAAATATAGGGTGAAATTAAAAAATAACCAGATTTACAACTGGTCGTTCAAAAATAGCCCAGTTTCAAAAGTAATCGATATTTAGCCACTTTTCATGTAAAGATAAAAATTTGAGCGAAAACACTGTTCAAAACCCGGAAAATACGCCAGCATATTATGCTGGAGAGCATAAGTATACTTGAACTCCAGCATATTATACTGGAGTTCCAAGATAAGTATACTGGAACTCCAGCATAATATGATGGAGTTCCAGCATAAGTACACTAGAACTCTAGCATAATATACTGGAGTTCCAGCAAGTATACCGGTCCAGCATAATATACTGGAGTGTGGAGCACCGGTGCTCCAGTCTCCAGTATATTATACTGGAGCCAGCAAAGTATACCGGTCCAGCATAATATGCTGGAGTTCATACACAGGTACACCGAACTCCAGTATATTATGCTGGACCGGTCTCCGCTGCAGCAGAATAGTGGCTATTTTTCATTGACTTGGTAAACGCTGACTATTTTTGAATGATCAGTCCGAAAACTGGCTATACCGTGCTATTTTAACGAAAATATAGGACTGTCAAAAGAAGCACCCGCGTCAGACAAATGAAGGAAGAAGTAGCACAAACGAAATCGGGCCTTGTGGCCCAAATTAAAAGCTCGGTCCATTTTTATTTTGTCGCATTTTAGGACCAATATATCCAACGCCAGTAGAGAAGAAAGGACATGAATGTAGTAGCTGAGTATTGATTCAATGACCCTCATGGCTTCTGCAATCTCTGCTTCTACTGCTTCTTCTTCTTCTTCACTATCATCTTTCACTAACAGAAGACTTTCTTTGACTGCCCTTTCAAATTCTTCCATTTCAGCTCCCAAAGTTCAGTTGTTGAAGTGGATTCCTTACTCGGGTCTCACCCCTTTCTCTTCTTGGAATGGACTGAAGCAACAAACCATTTCAAAATCTCAATATTCAGTACAAATGGGTATGAGGTCTTTGCTGATTCAGCTGCTTTAATTGTTAGTCAATGCCAATGGGACTTTCCTATTATGTTCTTGATTTCTTTCTGCTCATTTTTTTTTTACCTCTGTGTGTGATTCTTGAAGTGATTGTGTTTACAGGAAGAAGTAGAAAACATAAAGGGAAAGGTGTTTATGCATCTTTGTTTGGTGTTGGTGCACCTGAGGCACTAGTAATTGGGGTTGTGGCCTTGCTTGTGTTTGGCCCTAAAGGTCTTGCCGAGGTTCGTTCCCTTCTTCCCACTATACAATATAGAGAACCTTTTCTGTCCATTTGTGGATATGCAAAAGTCTTAAATTGCCTGTATCTTCTTATAGACCCTCTACTTAAGTAGAAAGATAGTTCCTTTTTGTTTTGTTTTAATCCATGGGTAGATGTGGAGTTGCCAGCTGAATCAATGTAAATGGAGATAAAATAGATCATCCTAAAAAAGCGGGTTGGAAGTCCATTAGCTATGGAGGTAGGTAAAGAACCTTCCTTGGTAGTTTATGCATTCTCTAGAACTGTTAATTGCCTATAAAATTCTTTTTAATGTGCTTTGGATATTAGCCAAATGATCTTTCATGTGCTTAAGTTTAGGAGGGGTGTGGTCTAGCATGTAGAATAAGACGGGTAATTGAACGCATGCAGTGGTGGATGCACCTAAGATCTTGAGTGTACAAAGGTTTTAGGCAGCGTTAGCCCATTTGGGGACTGTGATGGCTACACAGTGAAGAGATATGCCAGCGGCTTAATGGGATGAAGTGGGACTTCTCACTTCTGTGGGTGTTAAAAGAACTAATGTAAGTTATGAGAAAATTAGGAAAATGTACTATCTCAGTCAAGAGAGGTAAATTGAACATTTCATGATGAGGTCTTGTGCTATTACAATCAATTGCTTGCTAAGCAATTTTCCCTTAGGATTCTGAAGGCTTTTCTGTAACCTAGATTGGGCGTGATGCCGTGATGCTATAGTCATTTTTTAGTTATCCACCTATATGAGGTGGAGTTCTTTGTGGTAATGCTGGAGAATGGCTAAGCTTTCTCTTTTGTTGGTCCAATTTTTGCCGAAAAAATCACATTCTAATTATGCTTTTGGTTCTGCAGCTAAAATTTGGGGATTCTGAAGTTGTGAACTTCAAATCCTTCACTCGGGTTCAAGTACACCAATCTAAATGTAACCTTGACCATACTACCAGTTGTTTTTCTGCAATAGGAGAATTTAGCATGTCTCATTCAACTCTAATATCTAATGAGAACCTGAACTCTGATTTATTTTCTTACAAAATGAGGTTTTCTGCATGTCAGGTTGCTCGTAACCTGGGGAAAACTTTGCGTGAATTTCAACCTACTATCAGAGAACTTCAGGTAGGTCCTTGTCAATTTGTCCGAGTTTCTTTTGTTTCCTTTATTTCTGAAGCAGGTTTTGATTCTCATGGTGCTCTTGTCTTTTGCATGAAGGAAGTTTCAAGGGACTTCAAGAGCACACTTGAACGAGAGATTGGCCTTGATGACATTAAAGGTTCAGGCCAAGACACAATTAAGTCTAGCACAACTTCAAGACAGGAGGTTGATCCCAGTGAGTCATTATGCCTTTTATTATTAGAATTAGTATAGTTTTATTTTTTTTAATTCTCAAAAAGTCTTCAACTTCTTAGATGTTTTAATTATCATATCAACGGTGTAGATGTTATATTGATGCGAGATAGAAAGTACCCAGCATATGAGTGTACTTATCATATTAAACAGCCTTTGCTGTGTGCGCACTTTTTACTTTAGATCGAGCGGTGTTCTATTGGCATTATGATAAATATTGCAGTCTACAATTTGCATGGGGAAAGAAAGCCAGCTACCACTAATATGTAGGTTAAAACACGTTAAGATTTCTGCGTTGTTTCGCTATGCTAGAGTACGCTTGCTGCTTAATTAAAGGTTTCGTGATTTTTGAATTTGTCCTGAAGATAATATACTTTATTCTCCCAAGTGAGGTAGAAATTGGATTAGATTAACTGTAGTTGTGCCTTTTAGTGTTTCATGTAATTCAGAACTTCATTTTGTGTGTGAAAAATGTTGTGTTAGGGTTGGGAATTCATCAGTAGAGTTGCAAGATTCGATCCTCATCTCCCCCCTAGTAAAATTTGTCAGTAGAGGTGGTCTGATCTTGTGCCAACTGTATTTTATAGGGTTGGCATTTGGGAGTTCTGGAATGTTTCTTGTTTAACTTTTAAAAGCTACACTGCGCTACCCATCCAATTCCTTCACCAACACGAATCCCAGTTAGATTCAGGCATGATACACATTGCGTGCAATCATTAATTATACCATTCAGAGTAGCTTTGCAAGAACATCTCACATTCTTTTTGCAAGATTCGATCCTCATCTCCCCCTAGTAAAATTTGTCAGTAGAGGTGGTCTGATCTTGTGCCAACTGTATTTTATAGGGTTGGCGTTTGGGAGTTCTGGAATGTTTCTTGTTAAACTTTTGAAAGCTACACTGCTCTACCCATCCAATTCCTTCACCAACACGAATCCCAGTTAGATTCAGGCATGATACACATTGCGTGCAATCATTAATTATACCATTCAGAGTAGCTATGCGAGAACATACCATTCAGACCAGAGACTTATGAGCTCAACACTCTGAAGCTTGACAGAGGTCTATTATTTTTATTCATATTTGGACCTACATTTAACATTGACCATAGAATATTGACTGTCGTGTGAATCTTGCTTTTACATTCATTTCCACTTGGATTAAAAGGAAATTCTTTACGGAATGTATGTGTTTGAGAGGGACAGAAGTTGGGTTTTTTTTTTCTTGTACAGGTGTAAAACGTTAAGGGAATGCATGAAGAGTTCATGGAAACCTAGGGCTCATTTCACACATTGTCTTTCCAGGATTTAAGTTTAGTTCTTGTAACTTTTGGTCCTTATCTTAAACTTCTTTTACCTACTATTATCCATAGCCTTCTTCTGTAATTATTAGATTTGTCGTTATGTCATAGAAGAAGCAAATCGGTTTTCCATGCTCATTTTTTTGTTAACAGACTAAATAATTTCATATCCTGTGAAGGAATTTCATTATGTAACTCTTACCAAAATGGCAGATGGTTCTCCATCACCAAGCATAGCTTCCTCAAGTGAGGAGGACATGGAAAGGCTGCTGAGAATCGCTGAGGCTGAAAAACAAGCTGAGAAAGACCTTAAATCCTTACTTGAAAGTCAGTCTGAATCCCGAACTGTGTCACAAGGTAAGTAGATATACAAAATAAAGATCAGAACTCCATTCCTTTTATATTTATACTATAGCAACCATGGCTGCTGAATTCCAGATACCTGGTTACCTTTGTACTTCTATTTGGATATTTATCACTCTCGTTAGTACAATAAGCAATCCGCTGCTTGAGTTCTTCTCCTTTACCATTAATTTTCTGGAATGAAGTAGGGTGCGTTTCTACTAGACGTGTTCTGCAAAACCACTCGAGTTTTTATGACATATTCTATCCTTCTAATTGTTGGTTTGTTCATCCTTTAAGGAACTAACTGGTGTTATTGTTTCTGAAGTAGCAGATAATTCTTCTTCAGCATACTCAACTGAAGATTACTTGAAGATCACTGAGGAGCAGCTAAAAGCAGCTGCTCAGCAGCAGAATGAGACATCTATTCCCGAGCAAAGCTCCTTCAACGCCCAAAGCCTGTCGCAAGGTTAGTAACGTACGCGCATAGAGAACATCTCTTAAATTGCTGAAGTCCACAAACCTGGTTACTCTAGCTATGCTCCTGCTGGAGTTTCCAGAAAGTGATTTATTTCTGTTTGGGCTTTTATTGCGTTATTAGTGCAATAAGAGATCATATGCTTCAGTTCTTTTCTCCTTTACCGTTCAAGTTCCTGGTATGAAGCAGGGTTCATTCCTACTAGTTGTGTTCTGCAAGCCGGATGGGAGGCAGTTTAGAGTGTTTTTGGACCCAATTTGTTGTTTTATTCATCCATAGGGAACTAAATTGTATTATTGTTTCTGAAATAGCGGATAACTCATCTTCCTCAGATGGAGCATATTCAACTGAAGAGGTTTCGAAGATCACTGAGCAGCAGCCATCTTCTCCCCAGCAAAGCCTCTCCAATGCCCAAAGCCAGTCGGAAGGTTAGTGATTTTGCGCATAGTAATTTCCTTCTCTCCCCCTCAGCGTATGCTGATGTTTATTCTTAACTGCATTATACTCCAGAAACTCTGAAAGAAGCTGCCTCGGCGATCCCTTCTTCCCAGAAGTCTGAAAGTGAGACATAGGGCAGTTAACATTGCGATTGTGTACTGTAGTCCTTGTTATTTTTTAAATGATTGAATATTGTAGTAATATTATTCTTAAGATGCTTTTTGAACTTGGAGATCTTTTGCTCGGAGAAACAATTTTGTACAATATAGCCATTGGAAGAGTGTTGTATCAGATATCACTTATTAGTCATACTCTGTTGTATACCTCTTTATTTGCTGGGTGAAATAAATAATCTGTCGTAAACCTTCTATGATGTTCGGATTAACGTTATACCTCTTAAGATTTTAAAATCCATTATGAGGTGTTACAATGGGTTGGTCCCTCTCTTCTAAATGTAATAAGACAAATGTTTGGCCGGAAAATAGGAATTTCGGTCAAAGCTTAATTTTAGAAGTACTCGGGTTATTGATAATCAAGAAAAGGAATATTTTTGCGATGAGAAAGGAAAATTAGAGTTTGAAATAGCAAAGCAATCAATATAAAACAAAAGTAAATAAGTATATTCTAGTAATAATCAGAACGTATCCATACAAATGACATTTCACTTCCTTTTATAGCTACTTCTAGGTACAACGGCTCTTCCTTCTCGTAATCGAGTCATTATAAGCATTTAATGACATTAATAAAACGTTATAATTGGCAATCGTAACTGTTTCGTGAAGATTCTGTAACGTTTCTAATCATTCACGCTCATTAAATGAAGATTAACGAATATGTACTTTTTGCTGTCTTGATTCACTCCACCGGTGTCTCTTCAAATTACAAGGAGACCCGAGCAACCGTTTCTTCTTGTCTTTTAGACGTTTTGCTCGTACCTATTAAGACTCGCATCTCTTTAAGTACTCTTCTCCAGCTGTCACTTTTCTAATGATCCACGTGCCTTGCCATTTCAGCCACATAAATAGTTCCACATGTAATATTTATTTTCCCCAATACAGATAGTCCCCCCACTTGCCAATTATTCAGCAGTTGAATATTTGGGAAGTGGATCTTTTTTATGGTGGGAATTTTTGCCGCCATTTCCCACGTACCATTATACCTTCTTCTGAACTAATGCGTCGCATGTCACTTCCATTTAATGCCTGTGACACGTGGTAGTCATCGATTGGCTCTACAACTCCGCATCGGGTTTTAGGGCTTTTTTCCGGCTGCTCTAGTCACGAAGTGACAGTTTTCATAATGACGTTTCCATCATTACCTTTTTTGTATGACGGTTGCTTCTGCATATAAATACATCTTTTGCCTTGACTTTCACGAAAAAACTTTCTTCAGTGTCCCTTATTCACATCTTATTCTCATCTTATTCTAGTTCTTCAACACGTTCTACTTCTCCATACAACTATGTCTTCCTCAAACCCCGATCCTCGAAAAGTTCTTATTGTAGACGAACTCCCTCTTGCCCCTACCAGAAGTAGGAGAGGTGGTAGGTTGCGTAGTTTAGGAGCAGTATCTGTAGGGGGTTCTTCTTCTCAACCTAGTTCTACTCCTCCATCATCTTCTAGAACTAGGGCTTCTTTTTCACATAGATCTTCTGCTAAAAATAGAGACTCTAGTGAACCGATACGTGAACCTTCGATTGATGAGATCATCCCTGTTGAACTTTCTTTCTATTCTGATAGAGAATCGATTAGAAATCAAGTTACCTCTATGACTTCTCATGATCGGGCTGATGTTTACCCCTCCCAAATTACTGAGGGTTTGATTTTCATTGTACGTAGACTGTCATTGGAAATTTGATTTTCCAATTCTGGTTCCCAATGAAAACCAAAGAATCACTTCTTTTAAAGCTGGCTTTTCTTTTGTGTATACATATCCCTTCACATTAGGTTTTAGGCCCCCTATTAACCCAGTCATTGTTGAATTTTGCCGTTTCTTTGATGTGTGTTTAGGACAGATTGGTTCTATTGTATGGAGGGATATGGCATGCCTTAGGTATTTGGCAAACCTGGCTTAGTTACCCTTCACCTTTTATCATCTAATCCATCTCTACTCTCCCAAATTATTCCGTCATGGGATTTTTACTCTCGTGTCGAGAAGTAAGAGAGTTTTAGTCAGCCCTGAGGATGATAAAGATCGTGGCTGGTATGCCCGGTTCGTCGCTGCTCCCACAAGTGGGTTAGTAGGTGAAGAGAACATGCCCTTCCCTGAGAAGTGGAACTTTGCACGTAAGTTTTTTTTTAATCTTTATTATTTCTTTTTTTCTTTTTCGTGCAGAGCCTGTACCTCTCGTAACTGTTTTACTTTTCCCTTTCAGCAACCATGGGAACTGTTGAGGAGATTTCCGGTTTCCGTGGTTGGGTAGAAAAATTATTAACAATTGCTCCTATGGAAGTAAGGTCTTGGAAGTATCTTTCGAATAGATTTGGATGGAAGGTTAAGACTCATGGTAACTTTCTCTTCCACTTTCTCCTTTTTCTTTATTCTTATCTTAGAACTTATTAACCTTCCTCTTTATTAGGGTTTCCCATTTGGGGTGTGAGTGCTGAATCAATTGTTGCCTCTAGGCTTTCTTTAGCAAAAGCTCAGGAAATAATTTTGAGTTCCCCATAAAAAAGAAAAGCTAATAGACCACAGGATTTCGAAGATGAAGAGGAGAGGGAAGAAGGCTCATTGATTCGTAAGCCTTGAGCCACGGGTCGTTTCTGATGACGAAACTACTCCTCCTCCTCGTTCTGTTTTTGTGTTTGAGCCTGAGAGTGCTACTTTATTGAGTTCTGATGAAGAGATGCCTGCAGCACCCCGTGACTCTACTAAACACCTCTTCTCCCGTGGATTTGATGATGAAAACTTTGGCTTAAGTTCTAAGGAATCGCCTCTTGCCTATTTTCCTGTGTCTGCTCCGATGGAACCTCAGTTGCCTGTTCCTACTGCTGCCGCTACTGCTCCGCCCGTGGCTATTTTGACTTCTTCAACCGTTCCTACTGCCACAACTTCTCATGTTGAAATTGGCTCTTCTAGTGGAAGTAAGACGATGAAACAAGTTACCATTGAAGTCCCCACATACGGTAACCTTTTGAAGAAATCATGCCAGGCTGACATGTGGTTGAAACCACTGATAGGCCCAGTTGAAAAGTCTAAACTGGAAAGTCATAGCTCTCTAACTTGGATGAATGATATTGTGCATTCATCTTTGAGGGTATAAACCTCATCTTTTTTATCTTGTGTGATTTTTCTTTTATTAGTATCACATTTCTTTTTCTTACTATATAGATCAATCTTATCGGTACGGAGATGATGAAAAGGATCGTCCATACGGAGCAGATAATGCATGGCTATCATACTGAGGCAGATAATTGGAAAGAGCAGTACGAGAGTCTTCAACTTGAAATGGAAGTTTTAGAGGAAAACAAGCGTACCTTGGAGCAGCAAGTAAAGGTTTTGGCAGCAGAACTAGCGGTTGAGAAAGCCTCTTCTAATCAGGCGGGCAAAGACAAGAACCTTCTTGAGTCTTCATTTGCTGAACAACTTTCTAAAGCTACTGAAGAGATAAGAGGTCTAAAAGACCTGTTGAATCAGAAAGAAGTTTATGCTGGTGAGCTTGTTCAAACCCTCACCCAAGCTCAAGAGGATCTCCGAATGTCTTCTGATAGAGTTTGATTTTTTGAGAATTCACTTGCCCCCCTGCAGGCTTCTTATGATGATGCCTTAACTGAGAAGGAAGAACTTAGGAATGAGATTGAGAATTGGGAAAGAGACTATGAAGCCCTTGAGGACAAGACTGCCGTTGAAATAAGTTGGGCTTTTTTGAATGCACGCCATGATACTCTGATGGAGGCAAGCCGGGAAGGTTTTAACTTGACTGCTGAGATAGCAAAGATCAAAGAAACAATTGAGAAAACCCAGCAAAATCAGAGCTTCGCCCGTGGCTGACACTCCCGAGGGTGATGAAGTTATTCCCGGTGAAGTGGCTGTTCAACCTCCTTCCGCTAAAGTTGCTCATCCTGGTTCTGATGATGCCGTTGCTGGTTCAGATTCTGCCCCTCAGTGAAAGTTTAAGAAAATTCGAAATGTTTTTTTATTTGTTTATTTTTTTGTGGAATAGTTGAAGGTTTACTCCTGGTCCTTTTTGGGGGTAATATTTTTGGAATATCATACCCTTACTCCATTTCGGGTTTTTTTTGTAAAGACAATCAAGTTGGAACTAAGTTCATACTTAGTTTTAACTAAGTTATTAAGATATTATAAAGTTTTTGTCCAACTTTTATGATATCTTTATTTTGAGTTTCTTTTTCACTCTCTTAGTGGTTTACCCTTGCCTTTTTCTTTATAAGTTTGAGGTTTTACTTTCCACCTGACTTTAATGCTTGGGTTTTTGTTTTACCCTTTAACTTTTGCATTTAAAAATGCTTTGTTAATTTCGTAACTTTTTGAACAAGCACGAATTATAAAAGAGGGCCCTTTTATATATGACACTTAATAAAGAAGACGTCTCAACATCATAATGGTGTAAACATACGAAAATAAAAATAGGAACACACATGTTTTGTCTCATTTGAACTTTCAATAACATTTTACATGTATTTAAGTATCATCTGCAACTTTTTCGTAACTATTTTCTTTACAACAGATTCTGTAAAAATTTCGAGGGTATATGTTGACAACCCATGACTAAATACTGATTTTAACCTATACATTCGTAAAATTTTGGAATTTGCATCCACGAGTGTATTCTTCATAGGTTTTTGAATCAGGCTCGTGACGTTGCTATGAACTTTTGATTTGTTGGGTAGACTTGATTACTTTTAGGCTCGACTTGAATTCTGATTGTTCCAGTCTTCTTTGCCTTCCTTATATATATAGTCCCCCAAGTGTTTGAGCTTTGAAGTATGAAACCTCGAGCACTTGATTATTCATTCCGTGCGGTCCTTTTCCTATAAAGGAAAAAACTTACGGGACTCGGAGGTATAATTTAGATGATGACTGCTTAACCCTCTATATTCCCATTAGAAAGGTTGTAACCCTAGACCGGAAATTATTTTACTTCAGCGTGTCTTTCAGGTCTAAAATCATCATTTGGTGTGGGCTAGCTTTTTCCCTATCATCTAAAATTGTAAGTATAATTTTAACTGTTCAAAAATAAAAATCGTAGTTAAGGGATACCTGACCGTGGATATTTCCTTTCCTTAAAAATAGTACTTCTTCAAATGAACAGAATTCCAACGTGAGGGTAGAACCTTGCCATCCATGGTTTCCAATTCATATGCGCCTTTTCCAGCGATACCTCGAACCTTGTAAGGTCCTTCCCAATTTGGACTCAACTTTCCTGCATTGGCTGCTCTTGTGGATTGAAAAACTTTCTTGAGTACATAGTCCCCAATCTTGAGGTATCTAAGATGAGCTTTCCGATTGTAATATCGCTCAATAATTTGTTTTTGCGCAGCCATCCTTATTAAAGCTGTTTCTCTCCTTTCTTCAAGCAAATCGAGATTTACCCGCATCTCCTCCTCATTTGACTATTCGGCTGCTTTGGTGTACCTCGTACTTGGCTCTCCTATTTCAACCGGAATTAAGGCTTCAGCACTGTACACAAGTGAAAATGGTGTTTCTCCCGTACTTGTTTTTGCTGTCGTTTTGTAAGCCTACAGGACTCCGGGTAACACTTCTGGCCACTTACCTTTTGATTCCTCTAGTCTTTTCTTTAAGTTATTAACAATAACTTTATTTGTCGATTGAGCTTGTCCATTAGCCACAGGATGATAAGGTGTTGAAGTAATCTTTTTAATTTGTCAACTTTGAAAGAACTCTATGATTTGCGCACCTATAAACTGCGGGCCATTATCGCACACAATTTCTTTTGGAACTCCAAACCGGCATATGGTGTTTCGCCAAATGAAATCCCGGACCTCTTTTTCTCGTACCTGTTTGAAGCACTTGCTTCCACCCACTTAGTAAAATAATCAGTGAGTACTAATAAAAATCGTACCTTGCCTTTGGCTTGTGGTAATGGACTCACGATATCCATTCCCCACTTCATAAAAGACCATGGTGCAACAACCAGATGTAATAACTCTGCCGGTCAATGCATGTTGTTACCATATCTTTGACACTTGTCACATTTAGCCACAAAATTTTCTGCCTCTTCTTCCATTTTTGGCCAGTAATACCCCGCTCTAATTAAAGTTTTTACCAAGGAACTTCCTCCGGAATGATTCCCACAATGTACTTCATGTATTTCTCCCATCACGTACTCCGTTTGAGAAGGTCCGAGACACCTTGCTAGAGGGCCACCAAACATTTTTCGATATAGATTGCCTCGATCCAAACAGTAACGAGCAGCCTTTCGACGAAGTGCCTGAGCCTTTTTCTTATCCTCAGGTAATATTCCGTACTGCAAAAAATTGACAATCTCGTTTCTCCAATCCCAAGTTAAATTATTGAAATTTACCTCGTATTTATCTCGGTCGAGTGCTGAATGAAACAAATGTATTATAGAAGCATTCTCTTCATTTGTCACTTCTGCAGCGGATGCAAGATTAGCTAACGTGTCTGCTTCGACATTCTTGTCTCTTGGTATCTGCACGATTTTCCATGTTTGGAATTGTCTTATCAAATCTCGTGCCTTTTCCAAATACTGCTGCATCCTCGCCTCTCTAGCTATATAAGTCCCCTGCATTTGATTAACTACGAGTTGCGAGTTGCTTTTGATTATGACCTGTTCTATTCCGAGCTCTCGTGCCAATTCTAAACCTACAATCACAGCGTCATATTCTGCTTCATTATTAGTAATAGGATGGAATTTTATGGCTTGTCGTATAGTCTCTCCTGCAGGTGGGATTAGGATAATGCCTAAACTCGCTCATTTTACATTTGAAGAGCCATCAGTAAATAGGGTCCAAATACATAGATTAGACACATTAAAGACCTGCAGTTCTCTTTCCGCTTCTGTTACATGCCTGGGCTAAAGTCTGCCACGAAATCTACTAAAACTTGTGATTTTATTGCAGTTCTAGGTTGATATGTTATTCACTTAGTTCTATAGCCTATTTAGCTAACCTACTCGATAACTCTTTCTTATGTAACATATTACGTAGAGGATAAGAAGTTACCACGGAGATAGGATGACATTGAAAATAAGGCCTTAATTTTCTAGATGCCATAATTAATGCTAAAGCAAGTTTTTCTAGATGAGGATATCGAGTTTCAGCATCCAATAAAGTCTTGCTAACATAATAAATCAGAGATTGTTTACCTCTGTCCTCTCGAACTAATACGGCGTTTACCGCCACTTCTGAAACAGCGAGGTAGATGAGCAACTTTTCCCCATCCTTTGGTTTAGCCAACAAGGGTGGGTTTGACAAGTATGCTTTTAAATTTTTGAGAGCTTGTTGACATTCTTTAGTCTATTCAAATTGACTTTGCTTTTTCAAAACTGAAAAGAACTTAAAGCTTTTCTCCGAAGATTTAGAAATAAATCTTCCCAACGCTGCTATCCTACCTGTTAACCTCTGCACTTCTTTTTTGCTCGTGAGTATATCCGGTATTTCTTCAATAGCTTTAATCTACGCGGGATTTACTTCAATTCCATGGTTAAAAACAATGAAACCTAAGAACTTACCTGACGACACGCCAAATGCACATTTCTCAAGATTTAACTTCATATTGAATTTGCGGAGAATCTGAAACGTATATGACAGATGTTGAACATGATTCCCTGCCTGTTGTGATTTGACTAGCATATCATCGATATAAACCTCCATGGTTTTTCCCAGATGTTCTTGAAACATCTTAGTTATTAACCTTTGGTACGTGGATCCTGCATTCTTTAGGCCAAAAGGCATAACTTTATAACAGTAAGTCCCCCTGTCTGTAATAAAGGAAGTTTTTTCTTCATCTTAAAGATCCATTTTTATTTGATTATACCCTGAATAGGCATCTAAAAAACTTAATAGTTCATGTCCTGCAGTGGCATCAATTAGTTAATCTATGTGTGGTAGTGGAAAAGAATCTTTAGGGAAAGCTTTATTCAAATCAGTATAGTCTACACAAACTCGCCACTTACCATTCTTTTTGGGCACCACTACAGTATTAGCTAGCCAATTAGGATATTTTACCTCGCGGATGGTCCCAATTTTTAAGAGCTTTTATACCTCATCCTGAATCATTTGATTCTTGAAGGACCCTTGCTTCCTTTTCTTCTGTTTGACAGGTGGATATATTGGATCTTCATTCAGCTTATGGGTCATTACCTCCGGTGGTATACCTGTCATATCTGAATGCGACCAAGCATAGCAATCTACATTAACTTTTAAAAATTCAATTAACTTACTTTTCATCTCCGGGCTGAGGTTGGTTTCAATGTAGACTTTTCTGTCCGGCCAATGTATAAATAATACCACAGCTTCAAGTTCCTCGATTGTTGTTTTGATATGTTCATTTTCTTCTGGTTCTTGAATAGTATCAGGCCTTGAGCCTACATCTGTTTGACCATCTACATTTGAGGTTTGTGTTGCTAAATCCTCAACTGAATTCTGTAATTGCTATTTTTCATCTGCAACATCGTTCTTCACGCTTGAATCTGCCTCTGAGTTAATGCTTCGGGAAGCCTGTTGATCACCATGGATTTGTCTTATTCCCCATTATGAAGGGAACTTGATAACTTGATGTAAGGTAGATGGAACAACATCCATCTCGTGAATCCACGGTCTGCCGAGAATCATATTGTATGCCATGTCCATATCCATGACTTGAAATTTAGTATCTTTAACTACTCCTTCTGCGAATGTGGTAAGTATTATCTCCCCTTTTGTTACAACGCTCGAGTTGTCAAAACCAGACAAGGTCCGTGCTTTAGGTACCAATTTATCATTGGCTTGCATCTCGTTTATCACTCTTAACAACAACAACAACAACAACAACAACAACAACAACCCAGTAAAATCCCACAAGTGGGGTCTGGGGAGGGTGGTGTGTACGCAGACCTTATCCCTACCCCGAAGGGGTAGAGAGGCAAAAGAATGATGCCCTGGTAATATCTTTATCATTATGCGTGTTGAACCCACATAATGATGCCCTGGTAATATCTTTACTTAAAAGAATGATATTTACAAAACTAGCTAGATCAATCAAAACTCGTTTTATATTAGTTGTTGCGCCCCCTTTTTCCCTCCCTTTCTGACGGGGAGAGGTCCGGGTTTCGACATTCAAGGGGTGTAATGACTCATTTCCTTTTGGGAATTGGGTATTTGAAGAGTCGCCGCCTAACGGATTACGGTACGTTAGGGCACCTAGAGCGATTAACTCTTGGGTTGGTTTGCATTACCAGAGATTAGGGTAAGGGCTCGAAGTAACCTCGAGGGGAAGGTGTTAGGCACCCCTCTTGGTCCACAAGTGTGGGTCCCGACCGAACTTATATTCACAAATTAGTCTATATAAACGGTTGAATCAAATAAGTTGCAAGTAAAGCACGTTGGGTAACTCAAGTAATAAGATAAAGGTTCGAACAAAGGTTTAAATAAAGAAAGGATTTGGTAAGGAGGGGTCCTAGGTTGGTTATCCTATAGGATCACCCCTACGAAATGTCCGGTAAACACTCCTCAATGAGGGGCTACACGTGACATTAGCGTGTAGTCATCATATCCCATGTCTACCCTTCCCATCCCCTTATTGGTCATGCGAAGCGAGTGTTTGGTCAATGATTCCTATAGCATGCTGCTACCCGTCCCTTCTCAATGGTCCTGGAGGGAGTTAGGACCTCTACCTATATGTGGTTCTACACGTACCCCTAAGGTTTTAAAAGGCGAAAATTCTAAGGCGGCAGTTAAATGCATTTAGGACTTTCACACATAATGGGAACAATTAAGAGGCTCAGAGTTCCCTCCTCAAACAAACACATAAGCAGCACGACTCAAGCACAGTTAACGTCTTTTATTAATCAATGTCCTAAAGCAGGATACCTAAGTGAATATGCAGAAACAGACAAACCCTTATTAGACTCAGAAGTTACACCCTAGTAGTTGCCTAGGGACTCCTTTTTAAAAGCCTGTTAGGATCAGAAAACATCGAGCGATAGGGACAGTTTCAGAGAATGCGGTTTTGAAAACGCCCTAAAGGCTTGCCTATACGCATAATACTGATGTCTATATTAATACGGAAACAAAACCGGTTTTGAAGTAAACATCCTTTAATATCAATAGGCATGATATCTAGTGAAGTTGAGGAAGTTTGAAAGAACTTGTTTCACGAAATGCTTAATACCAAATAGAACCAGTTCTAGGTGTGATCAAGTCGATTTATTAGACTAGACAGAATTGCGAGTAGAGCTCCCTATATGCATGATATCTAAGCGTAACACTGATTTTAACAATTTGCAGGTATGGAAACATTCATAAATACTTGTTATAACTGAATCTGGATTAGGTCCTATAGGCATGACATCTATTACTAAACTGATTTTAAGACATGATTGTTTGGAACCTATAAGCATGGTTTCTAAACATGACAGAATGTAAAACCTTATAGACATGGTTTCTACTTGATGAGCGAACTAACTTAAAAGTGAAATCCTATGGACATGATTTCTATTGGGTAAAGCAATCAGATTAAAGAGTAAAATCCTATGAGCATGTTGTCTGTTCAGAGCAAATAGACTTTAAAAGTAAAGTCCTAGGAGCAGGATTTCTACCCGTATTACCCCATAAAGTATGCATCTACCCACCCTTTTTTACTAAATACCCCAATATCTATTTACAAATTATTACAGGCCAATGAATGAATTACATAAATAGAAATAAAAAATCAAGAAGCTATTCTATAGGGAGCCTTCAATTAGGCCCAGATTTCCCAAAGCCTCCAATGGCCTCATGTGCCTCAGTTCCATAGACAAATCAGAGTCTAGGTGCATCAAAGTTCCCTAAGGACCTCAAGGATCCCGGGCAGTGCTTACACCTAGACTTAGTAACCACAGATTGAACAAGTGCAGTGTGGAAAGGCCAACCTCAGTATGCCAGAGTTCAGAGGGTTCTCAAAAGGATCCCAAGGCAGTACACATACTAGAGGGGGCAGAACTTATTGACTAAGAGTAGAGTGAGAAGTGATGGACACAAATTGAAAAGGTTTTAGTAAGAAACTGTATTTAACAAAAGGTCTTTTCTTTTACAAGTAATATAGTAGAACAAGAGAGATTTGTTTGAAGAGATGAACAGAAGTCAAAACACCTTAGGACAGGTTTATACATATCTAGTTCACAGAACCAAGTAAATTCAACAGTCACACATAGGGGTCGAGGGGTTTGCGATACGTAGAACGTTTGCCTGCAAACACATAATCCAACAAAGTCTAGGACTGGTATGGACATGCTCAGAAACAGCTGACACTGGCATAGTCACAAAACCAGTCATGAAGAACACAACCATGTAGAGGGGTGATAGGGATGTGGGAATTCATGGGATATAGGATGGTAAGTACACAACAAGTAAGAGATAGGACATGCTTAGAAACACACATAAAGGGGAATGTACTGATATAAAGGAAGGGGAAGATATAATAACATGCTGATAATGTAACTCTTAACTACAAATTTCACAACAAAACCATAAATAAAAGCAAACTAGAAACAAGAGGAACTGAAACAATAAGAGAATCATGTTGTTATTGGAACTTTAAATTGAAACTAGGACATACCAGTGAAGAGGAGAGTAAGCAGAATGAAAGAACAAGAGAGCACAAATGGTTAGCCTTGGCTTGCAGCCGGCTAAAGAGATAGTTTTCAACCCAAGTGTCCGTCTTGTGCTAATGAAAGACTAGAGTATTTATAGCTTGAAAACAGGTAGCAAATAAGGTAAGAATCATAGTAGCATGGTAATTAAGGAACTCAGAATCAGTCAGTCAAAAAATCAAGGCAAGTACTCCCTTAAGTCAAGGGAATTAATTCAAACGGTAAGAACCAGTAGCATATAAGGCAAGAAAAATCAGTACATGACTAATAAGGAAAGAATCAAGGTTCAGTAAGCATAGGGTAGTCAATTAGGACTAAGTTCGGAAAACTCCAATTAAGGAAATATTTCAGTGAGAATAAAGTACCACAGCAAATAAGGTAGGGGATCAGTCAATTTAAACAGACAAGGTAGAATTTTAGGGTTTTAAAAGAAAAAAATTCAATCAAACCATCAAATAAGGAAATCAGAATCAATCAAGAGAGAGTTATGATTCTATACTTCAACATATAAATAGAGAAGAACAAACAGACGTAGCAAACAGCCGAGGTCAGCAATATCGACAGAAAGAGGCAAGAGATGAACAATCAAGATGAATACAATCACATAGAGGTGATATAAGTAGGCTAAGGACTCAGTAAAACCTATTCAAAGCACAGTAACCACAGAAACATAACAAGAATTGAGCAGTCATGCTAACACACAGAACCAAAATAAAGAAGATCTAAAAAATTAGGGCTTTTAACATAGGCGAGTTGAAAAAGCAGTAAGAACATAGAATCAGTAAAGATATGCAAGGATAGAAGTTTCAAACATAAAGAATCAGTTTAAACAAAGTGTATAAGAAGTTCCGAAAACCCTAGCTTTAGAAGAAAGTAAAACAACTCGCAATCGATGATTGTTTTTTTGCAAAAGAAGTTTGAGAATAGTGTAAAACATAGAAAGAAACAGACTTGAATCGTCAAAAATAGCACAAATCTAAGAGACGCAAACGAAAGTTAGGGTTTCAAAGGAAACCCAAATAGAAACGGAAGAACCTGCTATAAACTTCAAAGATCGTAACAAATATGGTGTGATTTTGCCCAAAATCACACCGGAGAAGCCATTAACAACCCAAAAAGCAACCCTATATACAAGTCGGCATGGCCCAGGGCCCTTGAAGGCCTCAGAGATGATGAGCAAGGCGATGGAGGGACCATTGGAGGCTTGGGGTTGAAAGGTGGTCGCCGGAGAAGACCGGAGAGGGAGGCGGCGATTGAAAAGGGATTAGGGTTAGGTTGAGAGAAGAGAGAGGACGAGAGCATCTGAAGGCGGCGGGTTGTGAAGAATGGCTAGGGTTAGGGTGGTCTTAGGAATTAAAAAAGGAAAGGGGTCGTATGGACCGTTGATCTGGGAGATCAACGACCAGGATTTGATCGGGTAGATGCTACTAAGNTAAAAGTAAAGTCCTAGGAGCAGGATTTCTACCCGTATTACCCCATAAAGTATGCATCTACCCACCCTTTTTTACTAAATACCCCAATATCTATTTACAAATTATTACAGGCCAATGAATGAATTACATAAATAGAAATAAAAAATCAAGAAGCTATTCTATAGGGAGCCTTCAATTAGGCCCAGATTTCCCAAAGCCTCCAATGGCCTCATGTGCCTCAGTTCCATAGACAAATCAGAGTCTAGGTGCATCAAAGTTCCCTAAGGACCTCAAGGATCCCGGGCAGTGCTTACACCTAGACTTAGTAACCACAGATTGAACAAGTGCAGTGTGGAAAGGCCAACCTCAGTATGCCAGAGTTCAGAGGGTTCTCAAAAGGATCCCAAGGCAGTACACATACTAGAGGGGGCAGAACTTATTGACTAAGAGTAGAGTGAGAAGTGATGGACACAAATTGAAAAGGTTTTAGTAAGAAACTGTATTTAACAAAAAGTCTTTTCTTTTGAAAGTAATGTAGTTGAACAACAAAGCTTGTTTGAAGAGATGAACAGAAGTCAAAACACATTAGTACAGGTTTATACATATCTAGTTCACAGAACCAAGTAAATTCAGCAGTCACACACAGGGGTCGAGGGGTTTGGGATACATAGAACATTTGTCTGCAAACACATAACCCAGCAAGGTCTAGGACTGGTTTGGACATGCTCAGAAACAGCTGACTCTGGCATAGTCACAAAACCAGACATGAAGAACACAACCATATAGAGGGTAATAGGGATGTGCGAATTCATGGGATATAGGATGGTAAGTACACAACAATTAAGAGATAGGACATGCTCAGAAACACACATAAAGGGGAATGTACTGATCTAAAGGAAGGGGGTAACATAATAACATGCTGATAATGTAACTCTTAACTACAAATTTCATAACAAAACCATAAAAAAAAGCAAACTAGAAACAAGAAGAACTGAAAAAATAAGAGAATCATGTTGTTATTGGAACTTTAAATTGAAACTAGGACATACCAGTGAAGAGGAGAGTAAGCAGAATGAAAGAACAAGAGAGCACAAATGGTTAGCCTTGGCTTGCAGCCGGCTAATGAAATAGTTTTCAACCCAAGTGTCCGTCTTGTGCTAATGAAAGACTAGAGTATTTATAGCTTGAAAACAGGTAGCAAATAAGGTAAAAATCATAGTAGCATGGTAATTAAGGAACTCAAAATCAGTCAATCAAAAAATCAAGGCAAGTACTCCCTTAAGTCAAGGGAGTTAATTCAAACGGTAAGAACCAGTAGCATATAAGGCAAGAAAAATCAGAACATGACTAATAAGGAAAGAATCAAGGTTCAGTAAGCATAGGGTAGTCAATTAGGACTAAGTTCGGAAAACTCCAATTAAGGAAATAATTCAGTGAGAATAAAGTACCACAGAAAATAAGGTAGGGGATCAGTCAATTTAAACAAACAAGGTAGAATTTTAGGGTTTTAAAAGAAAACATTTCAATCAAACCATCAAGTAAGGAAATCAGAATCAATCAAGAGAGAGTTATGATTCTACACTTCAACATATAAATAGAGAAGAACAAACAGACGTAGCAAACAGCCGAGGTCAGCAATATCGACAGAAAGAGGCAAGAGATGAACAATCAAGATGAATACAATCACATAGAGGTGATATAAGTAGGCTAAGGACTCACTAAAACCTATTCAAAGCACGGTAACCACAGAAACTTAACAAGAATTGAGCAGTCATGCTAACACACAGAACCAAAGCAAAGAAGATCTAAAAAAATTAGGGCTTTTAACATAGGCGAGTTGAAAAAGCAGTAAGAACATAGAATCAATCAAGATATGCAAGGATAGACGTTTCGAACATAAAGAATCAGTTTAAACAAAGTGTATAAGAAGTTCCGAAAACCCTAGCTTTAGAAGAAAGTAAAATAACTCGCAATCGATGCTTGTTTTTTTGCAAAAGAAGTTTGAGAATAGTGTAAAACATAGAAAGAAACAGACTTGAATCGTCAAAAATAGCACAGATCTAAGAGACGCAAATGAAAGTTAGGGTTTCAAAGGAAACCCAAATAGAAACGGAAGAACCTGCTATAAACTTCAAAGATCGTAACAAATATGGTGTGATTTTGCCCAAAATCACACCGGAAAAGCCATGAACAACCCAAAAAGCAACCCTATATACAAGTCGGCATGGCCCAGGGCCCTTGAAGGCCTCAGAGATGATGAGCAAGGCGATGGAGAAACCATTGGAGGCTTGGGGTTGAAAGGTGGTCACCGGAGAAGACCAGAGAGGGAGGCGGCGATTGAAAAGGGATTAGGGTTAGGTTGAGAGAAGAGAGAGGACGAGAGCATCTGAAGGCGGCGGGTTGTGAAGAATGGCTAGGGTTAGGGTGGTCTTAGGAATTAAAAAAGGAAAGGGGTCGTATGGACCGTTGATCTGGGAGATCAACGGCCAGGATCTGATCGGGTAGATGGGTTCCAGGTTTGGGTAGGTGTATATAGGGTCTGGGTCGGGTTAATTGGGTATGAAATTGGGCTGGGGAATGGGTTCAATTTGGGCTACAATTGAAAGCCAAATCTGGATATAATTTAAATAGCCACCTTTCCCTATTTAATTTATTATAATAAGTAGTTTCTGGAAAATAATTTAATGTGCCAAGATGATTTAAAATATTTAATTATCATTTTAAAAATATAGGGACCAATTTCACGCATATAAAATGTAATTATACATAAAAGGGCTTATATCGCAATTATATGCAATTTAGCTTAAAAAATACCAAATGCAATTATAAAAAATGCATAAACATATATCAACCATATTTTGTTATAAGTATAGAGATTAAATGAATAAATTATCATAACAATAATTTGGAAAATAATTATTGGGGATTTTATGAATAAAAGGGAAGAAAATAAATCAATTTAAATCCTTAAAATCATGGGAAAAATTATAAAAATCTTGTGCATGCTTATATATGCATATATATGCTATTTGAAGGTATTTATGCATATTTAAAAATATATAGGGAAAAATTGGGTATCAACAGCTGCCCCTCTTTACCCGGGAAGGATGAAAGAGTTTTCGGGTAAAGAAATGATGGCCAATTTTGACCGGATGGGGTGTTTTCAAAGACGGAGTCCGAACTCCGATTTTCGAGCTGCCTACATATCCCTGGTCTTATAGGAATCAGGCCTTGTGTAGTTCTGGATTCACCCTTGGAGTATGCCGATGAAATTATTGCAAGAACGGACACGAAATGTGGAAGCGGCTACGATGAGCGGTTAAGGCTCGGGACGGTTGGAGGGAACTGGAGCGAGATCGCTCCTGCTAGGATAGTGGTTGCTTACTGGTTGCCTGCAGATAGAAGATGCTACAAACGTATTTGTGAAAACTTAAACATGATGCAAATTCCCCTTGGACCATGAAAGTTGTCTTCGGACGGTTAAAGATGACGTCCTGGGCCATGAATTATTTAGTGAGGGATTTGCAGGCCATGAAATGGTGTTTTCGGGCCATGAAGATGGTGCCTCCGAACCATGATGCCTTTGAATAATGATATGCAAGTTTGAGGGATCCTCAGGCCATGACATGGTGTCTTCTGGCTATGAGAATGATGAATTTAGACTATGAAGCCTTTGGACAGATTGGCGATGTTTCAGCCCATGAGATGCAATAATATGATGTAACAAGACAAGGCTTAGTCTTGTGAAATGGAGGGCAGAGCTTAGCCCGATTGAAAAGTAGGTAGATAATAGTAGAAATAGAGCAATATCTGTGCAAAGAGGGACGATGCTTAGTCCCGTGAAAGTGGGGAGGCAAGGATTAGCCTTATGCAAGTATGGAGGGAAAGATTAGCCTTATGCAAGTATGGAGGTAGAGCCTAACCTCATGCAAGATTCGGGACAGGGCTTAGTCTCATACAAATGGAAGGCAATGCTTAGCTTTATGCAAATATGGAGTCCGAGATTAGACTCATGCAAATATGGAGTCAGAGATTAGACTCATGCAAGTGTGGAGTAAGAGATTAGACTCATGCAAGTGGAAGGCAATGCTTAGCCTTATGCAAATATGGAGTCCGAGATTAGACTCATGCAAGTATGGAGTCAGAGGTTAGACTCATGCAAACATGGAGTCAAGGGTTAGACTCATGCAAATATGGAGTCAAGGATTAGACTCATGCAAATGTGGAGTCAGAGATTAGACTCATGCAAGTGTGGAGTCAAGGATTAGACTCATGCAAGTGTGGAGTCAAGGATTAGACTCATGCAAATGTGGAGTCAGAGATTAGACTCATGCAAGTATGGAGTCAAGGATTAGACTCATGCAAATGTGGAGGCAGAGATTGGACTCATGCAAACATGGAGTCAAGGATTAGACTCATGCAAATATGGAGTCAAGGATCAGACTCATGCAAATGTGGAGTCAAGGATTAGACTCATGTAAAAAGAGAACAACAGATAAGGGTAGAGTATGTCTTAGCTGGGATATATTCAGTGTCTGATGGCCGGATGGATGGTGAATTTGCTTTGTGTATACATGTTTCGCGAACGTTACCGTTACGTCAAATGTGCCTGCGTTCAAAGAAAGATCGTATGTTTAATGAGGGGAGGTTGGTTCTTGCTTCGTCTGCCGGCCTTGCTCTGCTCCGCTCTGGAAACCCCCCTTCGAGTTCCCCTAGGTAGCACCTGACCGTTATGAAAATAGAATTTTTGAAAAATATGCTTTCATTGATAAAATAGAATCGTTTTGGAAGCGTATTGATATATCAAGTAATTTTGATGAACTAGCGACTGTGACACGTTTCAAAGGCATTGCAGCTCTCTTATGTTGGAATTTTGAGGGTCTTCCTCAAAATTCTGCCCCAGTTTGGTAGATGATTTTTAATTGTTTGTGGATGGCGGACCCTGCTGAATCTTCTTTGGAATTTTGAGAATCCTTCTCAAAATTCTGCCCCAGTTCTTGACTGATTACTGGCTTCCTGGCATGTGATGGCGCTAGCTGGACTTCCCCGGAATTTTGAGGATCCCCCTCAAAATTCTGCCCCAGTTTCTAATCTTGGGGGAAATGAAAATTTTATTATGATATGACCGAACCCATAAGGCTGCCTACGTATCCCCACTTAAACGGGAATCAGGTCAAGCATAGTTCAATTACATCAGAAAAGAAATGTGAAATAATCTAGGCATAGTATCTCTTGACTGCGTCTGAATTGATTGGTTTTGGCCAGATTTCTCCGTCCATTTCTGCAAGTATGAGTGCTCCTCCTGTCAGGACCCTGTGAACCATATACGGACCTTGCCAGTTGGGAGAGAATTTCCCTTTGGCTTCATCTTGATGAGGGAAAATTTTCTTCAATACCAACTGCCCTGGTGCGAACTGTCTTGGTTTGACTCTTTTGTTGAAAGCTCTAGACATTCTGTTCTGATAAAGTTGGCCGTGGCATACTGCGTTCATCCTCTTTCCATCGATAAGGGCCAATTGTTCATAGCGACTCCTTATCCATTCCGCATCGCTGAGTTCAGCTTCCTGTATGACTCTCAAAGAAGGAATCTCTACCTCGGCTGGGATGACAACCTCGGTACCATAAACCAACATGTAGGGGGTTGCCCCGGTTGACGCGCGAACTGTGGTGCGGTACCCTAACAGAGCAAAGGGTAACTTCTCATGCCACTGCTTGTGATTTTCCACCATTTTCCTTAGTATCTTCTTAATATTTTTGTTGGCGACTTCTACGGCTCCATTCATCTGAGGTCTGTAGGCGGTGGAATTCTTGTGCTTGATTTTGAAAGTTTCACATATAGCTTTCATCAGATCACTATTGAGGTTGGCGGCATTGTCAGTAATAATGGACTCAGGAACTCCGAATCGGCAAACAATACGATCCTTGACAAAATCTGCGATGACTTTCTTGGTTACAACTTTGTAAGATGCAGCTTCTACCCATTTTGTGAAGTAATCAATGGCTACCAGAATAAACCGGTGTTCGTTCCAAGCAGTGGGCTCAATCGGACCGATAACATCCATTCCCCAAGCGTTGAGCTCGTTTGGCGGCACTTTTATCATATCGTCATGCACTTGACATTGAAAGCATTTGCGGACATACTGCACACAATCCGTCTCCATGGTCATCCAAAAGTTACCTGCCCTGAGTATTTTCTTAGCCAGAACAAAACCATTCATGTGCAGACCGCAGGTCCCAGCATGCACATCCTCAAGTAGCTTAGAAGCTTCCTTTGCATCGACACACCTTAGTAACCCCAAATCAGGAGTTCTTTTGTACAAGTTCCCTCCGCTGTGGAAGAAGTGATTTGACAATCTCCGGAGTGTGCGTTTCTGAATGTGATTTGCATGCTCCGGGTATTCTCCCTTTAATAAGTATTCTTTGATGTCATGGAACCAAGGCTTTCCATCGACTTCTTCCTAGACATGAGCACAGTAAGCTGGCTGATTATGGATCCTCACCGAAATAGGATCAATGTAGTTCTTATCTGGATGTTGTATCATGGATGACAAAGTGGCTAATGCGTCGGCAAACTCATTCTGAATTCTAGGCACATGTCGAAATTATATCTTTGTGAACCTCTTTTTCAATTCATGCACATGGTGCAAATATGGCAGTATCTTGAAATTCTTGGTGGCCCACTTTCCTTGTACCTGGTGCACAAGCAAATCTGAGTCACCGATCACCAGCAACTCCTGAATGTTCATGTCGACTGCCGTGCTGAGCCCTAGTATGCAGGCTTCATATTCTGCCATGTTGTTGGTGCAAGGAAATCTGAGTTTAGCAGATACAGGATAATGCTGACCCGTTTCTGACACCAAAACTGCTCCAATGCCTACTTCTTTGAAATTTCCGGCTCCGTCAAAGAACATCCACCAACCGTGATATGCTTCAGCAATGTCTTCTCCTACGAATGATACTTCTTCATCAGGAAAATATGTTTTCAAGGGTTCGTATTCTCCTTCCACCGGATTTTCAGCGAGGTGATCTGCCAGTGCTTGCCCCTTGACTGCCTTTTGAGTTACATAGACGATGTTGAACTCACTCAGTAGTATCTGCCATTTAGCTAACTTCCCAGTAGGCATGGGCTTCTGAAATATGTACTTTAGGGGATCCATTCTGGATATGAGGTAGGTAGTGTAGGCACAGAAATAATGCCTCAATTTCTGGGCTGTCCAGGTCAGAGCGCAGCAAGTGCGTTCAAGCAGAGAATACCGTGCTTCATAAGGTGTGAATTTCTTACTCAGGTAATATATAACTTGCTCTTTTCTTCCTGTCTCATCATGTTATCCAAAAACACATCTGAAGGCTCCATCTAACACGGATACATAAAGTAGCAAAGGTCATCCTGGTTCTGGCAGGACCAGAACTGGCGGTGTGGACAGGTATTCCTTGATTTTGTCAAAAGCTTTTTGACAATCCTCGGTCCAACTTGTCTCGGCATCCTTCCTCAGCATCTTGAAGATGGGTTCACATATTACTGTGGACTGTGCTATAATCGACTGATGTAATTGAGCCGTCCCAGGAAGCTCATCACGTCCTTTTTGCTTTTAGGTGGTGGTAACTCCAGAATAGCTTTGACTTTAGTCGGGTCTAGCTCGATCCCTCGGCGACTGACAATGAATCCCTATAACTTTCCTGCAGGAACCCTGGATGCACACTTTGCGGGGTTCAATTTTAAATTGTACCTCCTGAGCCTGTCGAAGAATTTCCTCAAGTCTGCTATGTGATCTGCGGCCCTCTTGGATTTGATAATGACGTCGTCCACATATACCTATATTTTCTTGTGTATCATATCATGGAAGATGGTTGTCATGGCCCTTATGTAAGTAGCCCCAGCATTCTTTAGACCGAATGACATCATCTTGTAACAGTATACACCCCAAGGCATAATAAAAGCTGTCTTCTCGGCATCTTCTTCATCTATCCAGATCTGGTGATAACCTGCGAAGCAATCTACAAAGGATTGGAGTTCATACTTGGCGCAGTTATCGATCAGGATATGTATATTTGGCAGTGGGAAGTCGTCTTTGGGACTTGCTCTGTTTAAATCCCGATAACCAACACATACTCGGACCTTCTCGTCTTTCTTAGGAACTGGCACAATGTTAGCTAACCAGGTTTGGTACTCAACCACCCTGAGAACTTTGGCTTTGATCTGCTTGGTAACTTCCTCCTTGATTTTCAAACTTATGTCTGGTTTGAATTTTCTGAGTTTCTATTTGACTAGCAGACACATGGGGTTTGTAGGCAACTTGTGAGCCACTATAGATGTGCTCAAATCGGTCATACGTCATACGAACATGCGAAGATGTCCTCATATTCCTTTAGAAAACGGATGTATTCTTCCTTCTCTATTGGCGACAAAGCGAATGCTGATGCAGGTTTCTTTGATGGTCTCGGCGTCTCCCAAATTTACTGCTTCTGTTTCGTCCAAGTTGGACTTAGGCTTGTTCTCAAAATTCTCAACTTCTCTGACAATTTCCTCGAGTATCTCATCTTCTTCCTCTGAGTAACTATTCTCATGTTGCGTTGCCTCATTACATGTCATAGTCACTGGTTCATCAGGAAAAGTAATAATAACTCCTTAGAAGGGAAAAGTATAAAAATAGTAATGAATAATGATAAAGGACAAATGCATTCGATTAAAACTGAGAAAATTGTTCAAACAAAGCTTGGATCGGTGGATCGAGCATTTATTTTGAAACGAAGAAATCTTAAAACAAAATTGATGGAAATCTTAAATGCCTAGAACGGCTATAAATTTTGCCAAGCTACCCAGGGACTCGGCGGGCTCGGGATGGTGTGACAGTCCAGTTTATGAGAATAGCTCCTTTCGCCACAGTCTGAATGGTGAAGCCTTCTTCCTCCTCCTCCTCAATTATGGCACAACAATCCATGTCCTCGTCTTCCAAGAAAGAATCCTTCAGCCCAGCTAGTGCTTCTTCTTCTGTAGTTCCCCATATTGTGTTAGCCTGGTGGAAAGCTTGTTCCAAACATGCTACCGGTTGCTCAAGAGGGTAATTTAGTCGACGCTATGGAGGCGACCAATCATTGTACTCTTGCCATGTATACTGGTATCCGAGCCCAAAGGTGGTACCATGATTTTTCAGTCGTATCGGCTTGGTGATACATTGGAGGTTCTTTCCAAACCATTTGTCGGGTTCATATCCGGACCATGCCAGTATGCTTTCTATTTTGTTACTCCACCACTTATCCTTCTCGACGGCATTGACCCGTTTAATGTGATGATAGGTTTCCCCTCCTAGCCTTCTTCTATGTCCGATGGCCGGGATGGTTTGACTAGTGTAGATGCGGTTACTCCCATCTCCATGAATGATTACCTCCTGATGGTTCCATTCGAATTTTACGGCTTGACGTAGTGTGGAGGGCACGACTCCAGCAGCATGGATTCGTGGGTGGCCCAACAAAAGGTTATATGAGGCTGGTATGTCAAGCACTTGGAATTCAACGTCGAACCAAGTTGGCCCCATTTGCAAACAAAGGTTGATTTCCCCGATCGTGGCCTTCTGGGACCCATCGAAAGCCTTCACATTCATACTTCTGGTCCGTATTTCATGGAAACCTTTGTCCAACCTTTTCAGGGTGTCCAAGGGACAAATATTTAGACTCAAACCTCCATCAACTAGGACCCTGGCAATGAACTTGTCTTTAAATTGTACCGTAATATGCAATGCTCGATTGTGATTCAGACCTTCGGGTGGTAGCTCATCTTCGTGGATGATAATCTTATGGCTCTCCAGCACCTGACCGACCATGTTGGCCATTTCTCCGCCAGTGATATTATTAGGTACATAAGCCTCGCTCAATACTTTCATCAAGGCGTTCTTGTGTGCCTCTGAATTCTGTAGTATTGACAGGATAGATATCTGAGCAGGGACCTTGTTCAGATGGTCAACGACAGAATACTCTTTTGCCTGTACTTTCCTCCTCAGGTCATCTGGCCCCGTCTCAATGACAGGCTGTCTGGCGGTGGCATCCTTACTTGAACCTCCCAGGAGTTTAGGTGTATAGACCCTTCCAGTTCTAGTCATTCCTTGTGCGGCGTCAGATTCCTCCATCTTAGTCGTCCCTTTCCGCCGAGCCTCGGCAACATAATCCTAGGGTATTGCTTTTGAGTTGAATGGGGGTGTGGTTGACACCGTCACGGTAAAAGGTGTGACCACTTCTACTTCAAATGGAGCGGAGGTGGCTGCGGGCGGAGCTACTTCTACCTCAAATTAAACTGATGCAGTTACCTCAACATCAATAGGTGCCTGAGTCTGAACCACGATAGGTGTAAGTGTGACTGCAACCTTGAAGTCATCGCCTTCTCGAATGAGCCCGATTGACCCCTCAGGGTCCCATTCTTCATTTGTTTCTATAACATGTACACCGTTACCTCTATGATCAGGGAGAGGATTGTTGCGGACATTAGGTGCGGCTTCCTTTGCTTGTATGACCTTGTTGTCAATGAGTGTCTGGATCTTATCCTTCAATGTTCGGCACTCAGCAGTGGTGCGCCCTTTCATACCGGAGTGGTATGCACAGGTTTTGTTCGGATTGACCCATTGGGACATATTTTCTAGTGCCACAATGGGAATAGGAGTGATGTAACCTGCAGCCTTTAACCTATCATACAATTGGTCGATGGGCTCAACAATGGCGGTGTATTGTCTGGGTGGCTTGCGGTCGAATTTGGGTCTTGGTCTTGGATAATTTTGGCGAGTTGGTGGTGATTGGAAGTGGGATGGTTGGGAATTATAGGTGTGATGGACAGTGGCTGGTTGAGAATATCTGGGAGATAAAGGTTGATATGTAGGTGGTGATGCTTGGTATGTAGGTGGAGGTGTTTGGTATGTGGGTGGAGGTGTTTGGTATGTGGGTGGATGTGTCTGGTAGGTGAGTGGAGTTTTTGGGCCCTGGGCCACCATTACTGCCCCAACATCTCTCTTCTTCGATATACTGCCTGATTAGAGTGCTTTATTCATGGCTTGCAGTGCCTCGAAATTCGTTACCATCCAGCTCTTGTTCCTTCCTCGATCCTTTCCCCGAGCTTGATGATATCAGATAATTTGTGATTTACGATAACCTCTCATAATATTGCGGATCCTGTGCCCTGACGAAGAATTTATTCATCTGTTCTTCATCCAAAGCGGGCCTGACCTTGGCGGCTTCCGACCTCCAACGAGTAGCATATTCGCGGAAAGTCTCAGTAGGTTTCTTCTTGAGATTCTGAATGTAGAAGACATCCGGTGCATTCTCTATGTTGAACCTGAACCGGTCCATGAAATCCGACGCCATGCTTACCCAATTGGACCATTTCTTAGGATTCTGGCTGATATACCAAGACAAAGCGTCCCAGTAAGGCTACTCATAAAGAGCTTCATCCGAATCTTTTCATCTTTTCCAACCCCAACAAGCTTGTCACAGTAGGTCCTTAGGTGAACCCTTGCATCACCTGTGCCATCGAACATTTCAAACTTGGGAGGTTTGTACCCCTCTGGCAATTCCACATCGGGCTGTATGCACAGATCTTCGTAGATCAAACCTTCTATTCCTCTATCGCCTTCAACACCTTGAACTCCGCTTGTTAACTTCTTGAGTTCTTTGACCATGTTCTTAATGAGCAGGTCCTTTTCGGAGGTTTCCAGTGCACAGGAGATTGGTTGGGTAGAATGTGGTATAGTTTCCACGTATATGGGGTTGCTCTGATGGGTGCCAGGGACTTGGGTATAGTGATGGTCATTGGTGGAGTTTTGTAGATCGGGAATGAGTGGTGGTGTATTTTGGGGAGCGTGGTAAGTGGTGGTTGGAATTGGTTGATGATGATGTTGTGGTGGAGTTGGTATTGGCAATGGATTGATATTTTGAGGTGGAGTTGCATTGATTTGGTGCGGTAGGATTTTGTGGCTATTGGTTTTGTGTGTTTTGAGGAGGTGTTGGGTTCTTTGTGTTTTGTTGGTGGATATCAGGGACATTGAGGGTGAGTGAAAAATTTGCCAAATTGCGGACCTGCTCAAGTTCTCCTTGTAGTTTTAGTATCTTTTGTTCCAGTCTTAAAACCAGGTCATTCGGCGCCGGAGTAGTGCGGCCGTCGGAAGTCTCTGCGTTCTCAATATTTTCCTTTCGTATTTCACTTAAGTCGTCCATATTTGATTTTCCTCTACCTTTTGCGTTGCTTGGATTGAGGAGGTGGAGGGCCTCTTGATCTGGTATGATATGCTGATGAGGCCAGTATGGATGAACCAACCTAAGGGGATGGGAATAATAATAAAAATAAGCAAAAACAAAAGGTGACAAGTTAGTGAGGATTCCAAAATGTTTGCGGTATTTAAACACATATTGCGAGAATGTAAATTCATGTCCTAATTTGGAGCCTCGTTGTGCCCGAGGTAGGCCTAGCGACAAATAGATTTGGAGAACTTTAGATGCCAGTGAATGCCTCATTTCATAATATAAAAAATAGACGAATCCCAAAATGACACTAAGATAATAGAAAAGTAAGTCACTCTTAGCAACCTGGCCTTATTACATTTAAAAGGAAAGCAAGTAAATCCAATCTACTTGGTCCCAGAAGGATCCTCTTCAGACCGGATGCCGTTGTTGATTATCTCTCCCAGCTCGTGTAGGTTCAGCAGTAGGAAATCAAAAGTGGAGGTATGCTACCGACCATACCTAATCTGGGGACTTCGTGCCTCATTTCTGCAAAACAAATGGTTAGGCCCTTCTCCCCCACCAGGCTCGACTATTTGTACATTCATGATTAGCATATTGGCGTTTAGTTCTCCAAATTAAAGCACAGAACATGATTATATCCATTGGGATTGTAGAAATCCCGGTGGACTTTTGAATAAGGCTCATCTTAAAAGACTATTATGTGGACGACATATTAATCTGACTAGGTTTGACCATGATGAATGCACAATTATGATAAGAGTAAGGTTACTATGGGATTCTAGACGGGTACACTCAAGCGGACAACTTGAGGGGGAAAGGCACGGAACCATCGACTGCACCGCTGATCGACTAGTTTTACCGCAAATAAGCTTTTCTAAATTTAAGGGTAATAAATTTGAAGAGAGAAACCACTCATTATGCGTTGCTATAGGATTTGAGACGCACGAGTGGAATATGATGCGGAGCATGATTTATGCAGCAATTAATAACATGTAGTCAAGTATTTTCATGTAGGAAAAATAAATAAATACAGTATTTAAATAATTGAAAGACGGTTACAGGAAAAAGGAAATAAGGAGATAAATTAGTTTCAGGGCAATAAAGAAATCATAAATGCTTGAAAAATAGATAGTTAAATTCAAATAAGGGAGAAGGGTACGAGATAAGCATGCTTGGACTGATTTGTAAAAGACGAGTTCGTTATGGTAAGAGCCTAAAAATATCCCCAGCAGAATCGCCATACTATCGAGCCCCCTTTTCCCTGCCTTTTTGACGGGGAGAGGTCCGGTTTTCGACATTCACGGGGTGTAATGACTCATTTCCTTTTGGGAATTAGGTATTTGAAGAGTCGCCACCTAACGGATTACGGTACGTTAGGGCAGCTAGAGCGATTAACTCTTGGGTTGGTTTGCATTACCAGAGATTAGGGTAAGGGCTCGAAGTAACCTCGAGGAGAAGGTGTTAGGCACCCCTCTTGGTCCACAACTGTGGGTCCCGGCCGAACTTATATTCACAAATTAGTCCATATAAACGGGTGAATCAAATAAGTTGCAAGTAAAGCACGTTGGGTAACTCAAGTAGTAGGATAAAGGTTTGAAGAAAGGTTTAAATAGAGAAAGGATTTGGTAATATATCCTAGGTTTGTTATCCTATAAGATCACCCCACACAATGTCCGGTAAACACTCCTCAATGAAGGGCTACACGTGACATTAGCGCGTAGTCATCATATCCCACGTCTACCCTTCCCATCCCCTTATTGGTCATGCAAAGCGAGTGTTTGGTCAATGATTCGTATTGCGTGCTGCTACCCGTCCCTTCTTAATGGTCCTGGAGGGAGTTAGGACCTCTGCTTATAGGTGGTTCTAGACGTACCCCTAAGGTTTTAAAAGGCGAAAATTCTAAGGCGACAGTCAAAAGCATTTAGGACTTTCACACATATGGGAACAATTTTGAGGCTCAGAGTTTCCTCCTCAAAATAACACATAAGCAGCACGACTCAAGCACAATTAAGGTCTTTTATTAATCAATGTCCTAAAGCAGGATATCTAAGTGAATATGCAAAAACAGACAAACCCTTTTTAGACTCAGAAGTTACACCGTAGTAGTTGCCTAAGGATTCTTTTTAAAAGCCTGTTAGGATCAGAAAACATCGAGCGATAGGGACAGTTTCAGAGAATGCAGTTTCGAAAACGCCCTAAAGGCTTGCCTATACGCAGAATACTGATGTCTATATTAATACGGAAACAAAACAGGTTTTGAAATAAACATCCTTTAATACCTATAGGCATGATATCTAATGAGATTGAGGCAGTTTAAAAGAACTTGTGTTTAGGAAATGCTTAATACTTGATAAAACCAATTCAGAAACGAGCTAGGCGTGATCAAGTCGACTTATTAGACTAAATTAATAGAAAGAATTGCGAGTAGAGCTCCCTCTATGCATGATATCTAAGCGTAACACTGATTATACCGATTTGTAGTTATGGGAACATACATAAATACTTGTTATAACTAAATCTGGATTAGGTCCTATAGGCATGGCATCTATTATTAAACTGATTTTAAGACATGATTGTTTGGAACCTATAAGCATGGTTTTTAGACATGATAGAATGTAAAACCTTATAGCCATGGTTTCTACTTGATGAACAAACAAACATAAAAGTGAAATCCTATGGACATGATTTCTATTAGGCAAAGCAATCAGATTAAAGAGTAAAATCCTATGAGCATGTTGTCTATTAAGAGCAAACGGACTTTAAAAGTAAAGTCCTAGGAGCAGGATTTCTACCCGTATTACCCCATAAAGTATGCATCTACCCACCCTTTTTTACTAAATACCCCAATATCTGTTTATAAATTATTACATGCCAATGAATGAATTACATAATAGAAATAGAAAATCAATAAGCTATTCTATAGGAAGCCTTCAATTAGACCCAGATTTCCCAAAGCCTCCAATGGCCTCATATGCCTCAGTTCCAAAGACAAATCAGAGTCTAGGTGCATCAAAGTTCCCTAAGGATCTCAAGGATCCCAGGTAGTTCTTACACCTAGACTTAGTAACCAAAGATTGAACAAGTGCAGTGTGAAAAGGCCAACCTCAGTATGACAGAGTTCAGAGGGTTCTCAAAAGGATCCCAAGGCAGTACACATACTAGAGGGGGCAGAACATTTTGACTAAGAGTAGAGTGAGAAGTGACAGACACAAATTGAAAAGGTTTTAGTAAGAAACTGTATTTAACAAAAAAGTCTTTTCTTTTGAAAATAATGTAGTAGAACAACAGAGACTTGTTTGAAGAGATTAACAGAAGTCAAAACACCTTAGGATAGGTTTATACATATCTAGTTCACAGAACCAAGTAAATTCAGCAGTCACACACAGGGGTCAAGGGGTTTGGGATACATAGAACATTTGCCTGCAAACACATAACCCAGCAAAGGTCTAGGACTAGTTTGGACATGCTCAGAAACACACATAAAGGGGAATATACTGATCTAAAGGAAGGGGAAGACATAATAACATGCTGATAATGTAACTCTTAACTACAAATTTCTCAACAAAACCATAATAAAAGCAAACTAGAAACAAGAGGAACTGAAACAATAAGAGAATCATGTTGTTGTTGGAACTTTAAATTGAAACTAGGACATACCAGTGAAGAGGAGAGTAAGCAGAATGAAAGAACAAGAGAGCACAAATGGTTAGCCTTGGCTTGCAGCCGACTAACTTAGAAGAGTAGCAAATAGCACAAGAGAGAGCAGAGATTTTTTTAGTATGATAGATAGTTTTGAACCCAAGTGTTCGTGTCTTGTGCTAATGAAAGACTAGAGTATTTATAGCTTGAAAACAGGTAGCAAATAAGGTAAGAATCATAGTAGCATGGTAATTAAGGAACTCAAAATCAGTTAGTCAAAAAAATCTAGGCAACTACTCCCTTAAGTCAAGGGAATTAATTCAAACGGTAAGAACCAGTAGCATATAAGGCAAGAAAAATCAGTACATGACTAATAAGGAGAGAATCAAGGTTCAGTAAGCATAGGGTAGTCAATTAGGCCTAAGTTCAGAAAATTCCAATTAAAGAAATGATTCAGTGAAAATAAAGTACCACAACAATTAAGGTAGGGTGATCGGTCAATTTAAACAGACAAGGTAGAATTTTAGGGTTTTAATAGAAAATATTTCAATCAAACCATCAAATAAGGAAATCAGAATCAATCAAGAGAGAGTTATGATTCTATACTTCAACATATAAATAGAGAAGAACAAACAGACGTAGCAAATAGGCAAGGTCAGCAATATTGATAGAAAGAGGCAATAGATGAACAATCATGGTGAATACAATCACATAGAGGTGATATAAGTAGGCTAAGGACTCAGTAAAACCTATTCGAAGCACGGTAACCACAGAAACTTAACAAGAAATGGGCAGTCATGCTAACTCACATAACAAAAACAAAAAAGATCTAAAAAATTAGGGCTTTTAACATAGGCGAGTTGAAAAAGCAGTAAGAACATAGAATCAGTCAAGATATGCAAGGATAGAAGTTTCAAACATAAAGAATCGGTTTAAACAAAGTGTATAAGAAGTTCCGAAAACCCTAGCTTTAGAAGAAAGTAAAACAACTCGCAATCAATGATTTTTTTGCAAAAGAAGTTTGAGAATAGTGTAAAACATAGAAAGAAACAAACTTGAATCGTCAAAAATTTCACAGATCTAAGAGAAAAAAATGAAAGTTAGGGTTTCAAAGGAAACCCAAATGGAAACGGAAGAACCTGCTATAAAATTCAAAGATCGTAACAAATATGGTATGATTTTTCCCAAAATCACACCGGAGTAGCCATGAACAACCAAAACAGCAACCTTAGATACAAGTCGCCATGGCCCAGGACCCTTGAAGGCCTCAGAGATGATGAGCAAGGCGCTGGAGGGACCATTGGAGGCTTGGGGTTGAAAGGTGGTCGCCGGAGAATACCGGAGAGGGAGGCAGCGGTTGAAGAGGGGTTAGGGTTAGATTGAGAGAAGAGAGAGGACGAGCATCTGAAGGCCATTGATCTTTTATATCAACGGCTAGGATCTGATGGGTTTTGGGTCGGGTAGGTGTAATAAGGGCCTGGGTCGGGTATTTTAATCCGAAATTGGGCTGGGGTATTGGAATAATTTGGCTAAAATTGAAAGCCAAATCTGGCTACAATTTAAATAGCCAATTTTTCCTTTTTTAATTTATAATAAATAATAAGTAGTTTCTGGAAAATAATTTAATGTTCCAAGATGATTTAAAATATATAATTATATGCAATTTAGCTTGAAAAATACCAAATGCAATTATAATACTGCATAACAAAATATATCAACCATATTTTGGCATAAGTATAGAGATTAAATAAATAAATCATCATAACAATAATTTGAGAAATAATTATTGGGGATTTTATGAATAAAAGGGAAGAAACTAAATCAATTTAAATCCTTAAAATCATGGAAAAAATTATAAAAACCATGTGCATGCTTATATATGCATATATAAACTATTTAAAGGTATTTATGCATATTTAAAAATATATAGGGAAAAATTGGGTATTAACAAGTTCGTGTCCAGGTTCAGATGGAAAGAATGGAACTGCCGCCGATCTCTGACGATTGGGCAGTACAGGCCTTTATGCAACGTTTGAACGAGCGAAGCTCGATTGCTTCTCGACAACTAAAGCAGAACTTGATCGAGTATCCAGCCGTGATGTGGTCAGATGTACACAACCGTTACCAATCTAAAATCAGGGTTGAGGACGATCAATTGGGTTCCCCCTCGAGTTCAGTTCACCCCAGCAAGTTCGCGGCCAAGCCCCCGAGGGACACAAACCAGGAATCAAGATTCAACAAAGAACGTTATCAGCCATATGCTGACAGAAGGAACAATGGTCCGAGCCGCAACGCTCCTCGAAGTGATCTAGAAACGATCGAGGTCAAAGTTCTCGGGGACTCATGAGTAAGAGCGGGTTCGATAAATTTACCTACCTTGCAGAGGCTCCCCAATTATCAGAGTACAACTTCAGCATAGATGCGTTGGGGATTGTCTCAGCTATCGGGAGAATCAAAGACACCAAGTGGCCCAGGCCTATACAGACCGATCCTTCTCAAAGAAACTAGAACTTAATGTGCAAGTATCATGGCACACATGGTCATCAAACAGAAGATTGTAGACAGCTAAGGGAAGAAGTGGCTCGATTGTTCAACGAGGGCCACCTTCGAGAATTCCTATGCGATAGGGCTAAGAATCACTTCAGAGATAGAGAAGCAAGGAAAAATGAACAAGAAGAACCACAACATGTAATCCACATGATCATTGGCGGAGTCGATGTCCCTCAACGACCTGTGTTCAAGCGTACCAAAGTAACTATCACCAGAGAAAAATGGACTCAGAGCTATGCACCCGAGGACGTCTTATGATTCTGCGACGAGGAAGCGGAAGGCATATCTCAGCCTCATAACGACGCCCTGGTAAACTCTATCCTTTTGGATAAAATTCAAGTTAAACATGTTTTAGTGGATCCAGGTAGCTCGGCGAACATAATCAGATCGAGGGTCGTGGAACAACTCGGCCTACGAGATCAGATAGTACCTACATCCCGGGTCCTAAATGGCTTCAACATTGCAAGCGAAACAACAAAGGGAGAAATCATCTTGCTGGTAAACATAGCCGGGACCATACAAGATACAAAGTTCCATGTCATCGAAGGCGACATGAGGTATAACGCACTCCTCGGGAGACTGTGGATACACAGCATGAGGGCAGTGCCTTCAACTCTTCGCCAGATGATGTAATTCCCAACAGAGGAAAGAGTAAAGATAGTCCACGGAGAGCAGCACGCCGTAAAAGAGATGTTTGCAACTGAGGAAGTGCCCTTGACCTCGGAGAAATCAAGCGCCGAAGATAAGCAGGGGGCAAAATATCAATCACAGCCCCTAGCCTCGGCGGAGTCGGAACAACAGGCAATCAAAGACGAAGAGGACTTTCTTAATCCTCGAACCTTCGTCGTTCCTGAAGAGTCCGATGCAACCAAGTCAACTATTGAGGAACTAAAGCAGGTCATACTTATCGAATATCTACCCGAAAGAAAGGTATACCTGGGAACTGGATTAACTCCCGAACTCAGGAAAAAACTTATTCAATTTCTTATTGATAATATGGATTGCTTCGCTTGGTCCCATTTAGATATGGTAGGGATTCCACCGGAAATCACCACACATCGGCTGAGCATCGATCCCAGGTTCAAACCGGTGAAGCAAAAAAGGAGGCCTCAGTCCGAGGTAAAACATGCCTTCATAAAATACGAGGTAACCTAACTTCATAAAATACGATCCATTCGGGAGATAAAGTACCCCGAGTGGTTAGCCAACGTAGTTGTAGTTCCTAAAAAAGGAAACAAGCTTAGGATGTGTGTCGACTATAAGGACTTGAACAAAGCATGTCCGAAAGATTCTTTCCCATTGCCGAACATCGACCGAATGCTCGATGCCACGACTGGCCACGAGACCTTAACTTTTCTCGATGCCTACTCCGGGTACAATCAAATTCAGATGAACCCGGAAGACCATGAAAAGACTTTATTTATTACTAAATTTGGAACTTATTGTTACAACGTCATGCCATTTAGGCTTAAAAATGCAGGAGCTACGTACCAACGCTTAGTTAACAAAATGTTCGAAGAACAGATAGGTAAAACAATAGAAGTCTATATTGATGATACGTTGGTTAAGTCCTTGCGCGCAGAGGACCATTTAGCTCATTTGCAGGAAACATTTGAAATATTGAGGAAATACAATATGAAGCTTAACCTGGAGAAATGTGCCTTCGAAGTCAGTTCAGGAGAATTCCTTGGCTTCATGGTGTCAAATCGAGGTATCGAGATTGACCCCAATAAAATCAAGGCAATCGAAGATATCAAGGTCATGGATAGTGTGAAAGTCGTGCAAAGGTTAAACGGTCGAATAACTACTTTGGGCCGGTTCATTTCGAGGTCATCAGATTGAAGTCACCGTTTCTTTTCCTTGCTAAAAAAGAAGAAGGATTTTGCATGGACCCCGGAATGCCAACAAGCCTTAGAAGAATTAAAGCGGTATCTATCGAGCCTGCCTTTGCTTCAGGCCCCGAAGATAGATGAGAGGCCTTATCTTTACTTGGCAGTGTCGGAGATAGCGGTAAGTGGGGTACAAGTTCGAGAAGAGCAAGGTACGCAATTTCATATTTATTACGTGAGCCGTACTCTAGGAGATGCTGAAACTAAGCACCCTCACTTAGAAAAATTAGCACTTGCATTGATAAGCGAGTCTCAAAAGTTGAAACCATATTTTCAATGTCATCCTATATGTGTATACACCACTTACCCCCTTCGAAATGTTTTGCATAAGCCCGAGCTATCGGGCCGATTGGCCAAATAGGCGTCAAACTTAGCGGGTACGATATTGAATATCAACCACGAACGTCCATCAAGTCTCAAATCCTAGCTGACTTCGTGAAAGATTTCACGCCGACCCTCGTACCCGAAGTAGAGAAAGAACTCCTGTTATGCTCTGGTACAACATCGGGGGTATGGAGTTTTTTCACAGACGGCGCCTCGAACGTGAAAGGGTCCGGGCTTAGCATTGTCTTGAAGCCACCACAGGTGATGTCATTAGGCAGTCTATTAAAGCTCCAAGATCAACTAACAATGAGGCCGAGTATAAGGCTATGATTGCAGGTCTTGAGCTAGCTAAAAGTTTAGGAGCAGAAATCATCGAGGCCAAGTGCGATTCTCTATTGGTTGTAAACCAGTGAACAAAAGTTTCGAGGTTCGAGAGGATAGAATGCAACGGTACATGGATAAACTTCCCTACTGTAAATGAAAATATTCCTTATTTAGGTTCCCCTGTTATATAAAGGGGATCCCAATCATTTATAAGGACATCTGATCACTGAGAAAGAATATACTCTACCTTTTTCCCCTGCTTTTCATCTGCGCTGTCCTTTAGCTCTATTTGTTCTTACTTTGCTTTATTTTATATCAAGCTTACCTCGAGGTCCCTGAGCTCGAGGTCACTGTTGCTGAGTAACATTGGTTTAAATCACTTTTCTCTTTCATTTCTACTTCGTACTTCTTGATTATTAATCGGTACAAATCAAATTTAATTGTTACTTGTATTTTCGAGGTACACAGAGCCTTATGTGGCCCGAATCTAAATTGATCGAGGCTTCAATGCGAGCACCGAATACCTAGTAAAAAACGAAAGAGAGCTTAGTTCTTGAATCCCTATACCATAATATCTCCCGTTAACTCCAAAAACAAGAAAATCATGGAAAAAGTGTCTACATTTCACAGTCAAACTAATGGATATATAGGAGACAAAGCAAATGTGTGGTTTTCAATTATCATATGGTGGATATCATTATAGTAGGAACGTAAGAAGGTTGAACACAACAGGGTCGTTATCGCCGTCCAGCAGCTTGGCATTTACAAATGGTTCACAAATGCCATTAAGTTCAACGTGATGTGTTTCCAGAGATAGTACTCAACAATATACACACACATATATATCTCACAAACAATGATTATGGTGACAAAACAACGTTAGGTACAGAAAGAAATAAATGCATGCATGATGAGCCCTCAGTACTCGATTCTTATTCCGACTAATATTATTTTCTGGTGTTTTAGGTTATTTGTTGGTGTTTGAAGGTCACGCAGCGTGAATTTTTGATTATATCACTTTTTCGTGTGTATTAGTGCATGTTGATTCTGTAAAAAAAAAAAAAAAAAAAAAAAAAAAAGAGGTATTATCGCTTGTAGCCCGCGCCAGAAATTATTTACATTTCGAAGCCGAAAAAGCGTATAATTTTTGTATATAACACACAGAATGTATATATACAAAAAATATATAAAAAAATATACATTTTTTCGGCTATTATTTTGAGAGTGACTATACAGTGTTATTTTTTCAAAAAAATTTGACGGACTCTGATTGGCCTGAAATTTTGTTGGTCCACAGGAAATGGACTATTGACCAACACTCATTGCTTCACCATGACTTTCGGGTCATTTGTATGGCTTTTCGTCGACACGAAATAATCCCAACATAATTAATCTCAACACTAACAATTTCAATATTACTAATACGCCTTATATAAGATTATTCTTATACACACTACAAAACGACCCCTAAAAGTATTAAAATGTGGAGTGTTACTCCTTTGGACGACGTCATTGTACCTTAATTTCTCCCACTGAAAAAGGGATAGAAAAAGTTGTACGTAGTTGGTCACCATCAATTTATATAATATCAAACCTAATCAAGTTATGAGCAATTAGTAATGATGCAATCCAGCAATAAACGACGATATTTCTACTATAATCCCTGATTAAATTTTTTTATTCCCAAGTAGATAAAAGTGCTTTCGTTTTTCTATTTCTTTTTACTTGGCTATGCTCTCTTTTTTGACTTCAAGTGAATTAATTCAACTCTAAAATTGTCGCATCGTTGCCTTCTCTTACTAGTAGTAGCACTAGTCGGGTACCTTCCTATTCCTAGTCCCTTGTTTTTATACGGTATGTCACTATTAACAGTGTCACGATCTCAAAACCAACCCGGTCGTGATGGCGCCTATCGTGATCTTAGGCTAGCCGACACATTTTCCAAGTAGTTCAAAATTTTATTAGAACTTAAATAATAACCTTTTCAACTGAATCTCCATAAAGATGCAAAGTCAAAACCAAAATAAATGCAAAAAATAAAAGCCTGACCTCGGGTGTCACTAAGTCATGAGCAAATACTACAATTTATCCCGAAATATAACAAGACCAAATTAGTCTAGAAATAGTCAAAGTACACTAGAAGGAAGATAGAGAAGGCAGAACTGCGATCGCCAAGCAGCTATCTCGCTATCTCCGATGACCCGCAACTGGAGTCGTCAACAGCCGCTACCGTGCCCTGAGATACCTGGATCTGCACAGAAGGTGCAGGGAGTAACGTGAGTACACTAACTCAGTAAGTAACAAGTCCAAACAATGGACTGATAGGTAGTGACGAACTAAGCCTCAGCAATTATAACACATTTAAATTGTACAGGAAAGTAGGAATGCTGGCAATTCAATATTTTTAACTTGACAGTAAAGCAAAATGCTAATCCAAACAATGTGAAGTATAAAGCTCAGTAAAACTCTACATGTCAATGCCAGAAATGTATGAAAATGCACCGTGTGCTCCCACTCTCAAGTGCTCAACCACTCGGTACCGCATATGGCCATCCGGCCCAGGGAAATCCATCCCGAAATATATACACAACACTGACCTCAACCGGTACCGAGGAACAAGGGTAATCCAACCCTGAGGAGAAATCCATCTCCAGGTATCAGTACTTCGGACAAATCCATGTCCAGGGAAATCCACCCCTCAATAATATTATCCGCGCTCACTGGGGGTGTATAGACTCCAGAAGGGCTCCTTTCAGCCCAAGCGCTATAACAAGCCAATGAAGGCATAATCAATAATCTGCTGCAGCATGCAACCCGATCCCATAACTGCCACTCAAATTCAGGTTATCGACCTCACTCAGTCATCACTCTCCAGTCTCACACACATGGGCTAACAATACCAAGAACTAGCCCGAAACAGTGATATGATGTGCCAAATAACAATAACCGAGACTGAGACATGATATGATACGCATGAACAAGACTGAGTACAGAATATCAATGAAGCTAATGATATGACAGCAACAAACGACCTCTCCGGTCTCAACAGTATCGGTGTGAAGCCCTAACATGGTAAATTAACGTGATTTACAACTTATTAACTTAATCACATAATCACTACACAGATATAAGCAAGAAAGAGTCACTAAGCGGTGCCATGGAATGATCCAGGCCGCAATTCTCACAGTGCACGCCCACACGCCCGTCACTTGGCATTTGTGTTACCTCAATATTTAATCATACAACACATAGTTCAGGGTTTCGAACCCTCAGAACCAAGTTTGGAAGCGTTACTTACCTCAAACCAAGCCAAAACCCTAGCCCGCGACGCCCTTGCCTCTTGATTCGGCCTGCAAATGCTCCGAATCTAACCAAAAGTAGTATATTATATCAGTACACGCTAAAGGAATGAAACCCACACGAAAATTATTAAATTAGATCAAAAATCCTGAATTTGGCTCAAACCCGGCCCCTCGGCTTATGTCTCGGAATCCGACAAAAATTACAAAACTAGAAACTCATTTCACTCCCTAGTCTATACATACCAAACTCATCAAAATCGGACCTCAAATGGTCTCTCAAACCCTCAAACAAAACTCTCCAAAACTCATGCCCTAACCCCTTCACTTCTCTCCAAATTCCCACTAAATTCCATGATTAAAAAGTGGAGAAATCATCACAAACACAATTAATAAAGGCCAAGTAGCTTACCTAACTGATACCCCTCGATTCCCTCTTGAAATCACTGCTTTAAGCTCCAAACTCATCCAAAATTGGGAAGAATGGGCAGAAATTTCAAAAGGGGACCTTTTATACCTTCTGCCCAACGTTTTCCGCATCTACGACCACCATGTCGCTTCTGCAGCGCCGCACCTGCGGAAAATCTCTCGTAGGTGCGGTTTCCACTTAAACCTCAAAATCCCACTTCTGCGGTCAAGCACCCGCACCAGCTGTCTCGCAGGTGCAGTCCCTTGTGCGCACCTGCAGCTTTGCCTCAGCTTCTCAATTCCTGCATGAGCGGTCCAATATCGCTTCTACGAGTCTTGCACCTGCGCTCCCCACTCCGCAGGTGCGGTTATGACAGCTGAAGGATATCTTCAGCACTTCCTCAAATCCCATCCTTGATCCGTCAATCTCCCGAAATCAACCCGAAGCCCTCAGGACCTCAACCAAACATACTAACCAGTCACAAATCACAATTCAAACTTATTCCAACCTTCCAAACACTCAAAACAACATCAAAACATCAATTCACCCTCGGATTCAAGCCTAAGAACTTCTAAACTTCCGAATTCCGCAAACGATGCCGAAGCCCATCAAACCTCGTCCGAATGACCTGACACTTTGCACACACGTCACAAATGATACTACAAACCTACTCCAATTTCCATAATTTCATTCCTATCTCGATATCAAAATTTCCACTGCCGATTGGAAAATGCCAAATTTCCAATTTGGCCAATTCAAGCCTAGATCTACCACGGACCTCCAAATTACCTTCCGAACACGCTCCTAAGTCCAAAATCACCTAATGAAGCTATCCGAACCATCAGAATTCATATCTGAGGTCTTCTACACATAAGTCAACATCCAGTTGACTTTTCCAACTTAAGCTTCTAAATAAGAGACTAAGTGTCTCATTCCACTCCAAAACCACTCCGAACCCGAACCAACCAACACGATACGATGAAATACAGTTGAACAACACATAAAGAAGCAGAAATGGGGGAAACTGGGCTGTAAATCATGAAACGTCTGGCCGGGTCGTTATGTCCTCCCCCTCTTAAACGAACGTTCGTCCTCAAACGGGTCTAGAAACATACTTGAAACCTCAAACAGGTGTGGATATCTGCTCCGCATCTCCCGCTCGGTCTCTCAAGTGGCCTCCTCCACGGGCCGACCTCTCCACTGCACTTTTACTAACGCTATATCCTTTGATCTCAACTTTCAGACCAGCCGCTCCAGAATAGCCACTTGGTCGACATCATAAGTCAAATCACTGTCTAACTGAACCGTGCTGTAATCCAACATGAGACGGATCGCCAATATACCTCCGGAGCATAGAACATGAAATACCAGGTGCACACTCGACAAGCCAGGTGGCAAAGCAAGCTCATAAGCCACCTCCCCAATCCTCTGAAGCACCTCAAAAGGCCCGATGAACCGAGGGCTCAATTTACCCTTCTTCCCAAATCCCATAACACCCTTCATGGGCTAAACCTTCAGTAGAACCTTCTCCCTAACCATGTAAGACACATTACGAACCTTCTTGTCAGCATAAGTATTTTATCTTGATTGCGCTGTACGAAGCTGCTCTTGAATCACTTTCACCTTGTCCAAAGCATCCTGTACCAAGTCTGTACCCAAAAGCCTAGCCTCGCCCGGATCAAACCAACCTACTGGAGATCTACACCGTCTCCCATATAAAGCCTCATATGGAGCCATCTGAATACTCGATAGATAACTGTTGTTGTAAGCAAACTCCGCGAGCGGTTGAAACTGGCCCCATGAACCCCCAAAATCAATGACACAAGCGCGCAACATGTCCTCCAAAATCTGAATAGTGCGCTCGCACTGCCCATCCTTCTGAGGGTGAAAAGCTGTGCTCAACTCAACCTGAGTACCCAACTCTCGCTGTATGGCTCTCAAAAACTGCAATGTGAACTGAGTACCTCTATCTAAAATGATGGAAACTGGGACACCATGCAGGCGAACAATCTCTCGGATATAAATCTCAGCTAACCGCTCTGAAGAATAGGTAGTACACACCGTAATGAAGTGCGCGGACTTGGTCAGCCGATCCACAATCACCCAAATAACATCAAACTTCCTCAAAGTCCGTAGGAGTCCAACTATGAAATCCGTGGTGATCCGCTCCCACTTCCACTTTGGAATATCCGTCTGCTGAAGCAAGCCACCCGGTCTCCGATGATCATATTTCACCTGCATACAATTGAGACACGGGCTACGAATTCCACTATACTTCATTCTTCTCCACCAATAGTGCTATCTCAAATCCTGATACAACTTTGCGGCACCCGGATGAATGGAATTCCGCGAGCTGTGGGCCTCCTCCAGAATCAACTCCCGAAGCCCATCCACATTGGGCACACATATCCAGCCCTGCATCCTCAATACCACATCATCACCAATGGTCACATCTCCGGCATTGCCGTGCTGAACTCTGTCCTTGAGGACAAGCAAATGAGGATCATCATACTGGCGTTCTCTGATACGATCAAACAAGGAAGACCGAGAAACCACATAAGCTATGATCCGACTAGGCTCCGAAATATCCAACCTCACAAACCAATTGGCAAAATCCTGAACATCAACTGCAAGAGGCCTCTCCTCATCTGGAATATATGCCAAACTGCCCATACCCTCACTGCCTTCCTACTCAAAGCATCGACCACTACATTGGCCTTCCCCGGATGGTACAAGATAGTAATATCATAGTCCTTTAGCAGCTCCAACCATCTCCGCTGCGTCAAATTGAGATCCTTCAGCTTGAACAAGTACTGGAGGCTACGATGATCTATAAACACCTCACAAGACACACCATAGAGATAATATCTCCAAATCTTCAGTGCGTGAACAATGACAGCCAACTCCAAATCATGAACAGGGTAGTTCTTCTAATGGGGATTCAACTGACGAGAAGCATAAGCAATCACTCTACCCTCCTGCATCAACACACACCCAATACCAACTCGAGAAGCATCATAATATACCGTATAAGAACCTAAAGCTGATGGCCAAACTAACACTAGAGTTGTAGTCAAGGCAGTCTTGAGCTTCTGAAATCTCGCCTAACACTCATCCGACCACATGAAAGGAGCACCCTTTGAGTCAATTTGGTCAAGGGTGATGCTATAGATGAAAATCCCTGAACGAACCGACAGTAGTAACCCGCCAAACCAAGAAAGCTGCGAATCTCTGTGGCTGAGGATGGTCTGGGCCAACTTTGAACCGCCTCTATCTTCTTTGGATCAACCTGAATACCCTCACTGGACACCACGTTCCCCAAGAAAGCCACTGAACTGAGCCAAAACTCACACTTGAAGAATTTTGCACAAAGCTTCTCCTCCCTCAACTCCTGCAATACAATTCTCAAATGCTCAGCGTGCTCCTCCTGACGATGCGAGTACACCAGAATATCATCAATGAATACAATAACAAACGAGTCAAGATAAGACCGAAACACGCTATTTATGAAATGCATGAATGCTGCTGGGGCATTGGTCAGCCCAAAAGACATCACAAGGAACTCATAATGACCATATCGGGTCCTGAAAGTTGTCTTAAAAATATTCGAGTCCATGATCTTCAACTAGTGATACCATGACCTGAGATCAATCTTGGAGAACACTCTCGCTCCCTGAAGCTGGTCGAATAAATCATCAATACGAGGCAAAGGATACTTGTTCTTGATGCTGACTTTGTTCAACCGCTTCATAGTGCGATCCTTCTTCTTCACAAATAGGACAGGCGCACCCCACGACGACACTCTAGGGCGAATAAACCCCTTATAAAGGAGTTCCTCAATCTGCTTGTCACGCCCCACAACCGAGGAGCGCGACCGGTGCTCAATTGAGTAAACCCGACTGAGCAAGCCTGTAAGGTTTCATTCTACCCAAACTAATTCATGAATAAAGACGAGACGAACTCCATCTATCATACTCTTTAAATATTTCATTAACAACTTTCATTTTGTTTCCATTAGTAATTTCAACCATAATATCCAAAATATTACAACTTTTATAGAAATGAAGAAAAACATATTTGTCAAATACCAATATTTCTAATTTAATTTCCAATACCAAACAACACCCACAACCTGTCTACGGAGCCTCTAAATACAACTGAAGAGTAATATGGAAATGTCGGCAACAAGGCTCCGACTATACCTCAAAATATAAAGTACATGGTAAATAATGATACAGGACCCCAAAATGAAGTGGGGCTCACCAAGTCGGCTGGAAAGAGGATGCGCCACTAGCTGCGACCAACATAGTATGCTGTGGAACCATCTACATCCATTTAAAGATGTAGCGCCCCCAGCAAAAGGGACGCTAGTACTGTCGAATAGTACTAGTATGTAAAGTCAAACACCAATCTTAGTAGAATGAACAGTGAAACATCAAGAAGACGGTCATAATAATCAATAAGTGCTTCACAAAAATATAAAATAAAATACCAAGTAAGGATCACCTAGTTTCTGGTTTAATCTTTCCATCTCTTTAGGTTAATAATCTTTAATGCCAAGTGCTACAACCCACAATGCAACCGTGTTTTTACACGGAGTACGGTCTCGGCCCGACTGGCTAAGCCATCCCAAGTGAGACATACACAAATTCACAACGATAATCTGAAATCCAACATAAATGCCACTATGTGTACTGCATGGCGTCCGATCTTGCCCGATCGGCTAAGCCGTCTCGAGTGAGACGTAACCATATTCACAATTTCATCCAGTGCCACCGCGTTCTTACACGGAGTCCAGTCTCGGCCCGACCGGCTAAGCCATCTCACTTGGGACATAACCTCTTTCAGTTATTCATTTAATTCACATTTCTTCCCATCTTCCATTACATGGCACAAACAACCCCATTTAGTAAGTAGTTCTTGGCACATGGACACCTTTTATAATTCGAGTCTTTCCCTTTTTATTTGTTTGAATAACAGTATCATTCATGTCAATAAGTTCTAGCACATAAGGCATTGCACATATAAGGAAAAGAGCTTGGAAATCATAATCATATTCTCAAATAGCATGATTACATGGTAAATATTTAGAACAATTATAAAACATAAATCTTTCAACCCAACACATTAAGACAATCAATTCTAGCATGATCAAGTCTAAACTTAAACCAATTATTCAGACACCAAGAGTTCGATTCTAAGAAGAAGAGAGTTAGCCATACGTACCTCAATAGAGCTTTTAAGCAAATTTTACATTAAGAAGTCTTTTTAAGACAGTTCAGTCATGGCTCATTTCGTAATCTGATTCATATATTTCCCTCATTTCATTGGCATAATTAGGCATAATTATAGACGTTGTCACACCTCCTTTTTCATTACACCCCCGGGAGGGCATATAATAAAGGGAGTTTTTCCACTTAAAGGACAATCGGAACGGGATTTATTTATCAAGATTTCAGAGTCGCCACTTGGGAGATTAATGGTGTACCAAGTCACCGGTTGAATCCCGAACCGAGGAAGTTATGACTCTGTTTAACAGTCTGCGATCCAGAAATCCGAGTAAGGAATTCTGTTAACCCGGGAGAAGGTGTTAGGTATTCCCGGGTTCCGTGGTTCTAGCACGGTTGCTCAACTGTCATATTTGGCTTATTTGCCTGATTTTACAACATGTTTTAGTCTATGTGGTTTTTAACTTTGAACCGCTTTTATTATTATTATTTTTAGAGAATCGCAACAACGTGAAAACACGTCTCGAACCACGTCACATAAATGCACCCGTGGTTTTTGACACATTTCGACTTCGTTGAGATTTGGATTTGAGTCACATAAATGTGCACCCGTATTTAGGAAGGTAAAATTATTACAACGTGCCTAGAGCGACTAACGTGTTGTTATCTTTGGGGAAGGCCGTGAAATTTGCTAAACGGCCTATCCCGAAGTCTAGGTATTTTAATAAACATTTATCGAGGGCCCCGCAATTTATTTGATTTGCTCAGCGGGGCTCATCTCGTCTTATTTAAGGATACCCCAAAGTGAACTATATTTTCTATTCTGTTCGCCTCTACAAATAAAGAAAGGTCCTAATCAATTCGATGTTGGACTGACGTAAGCCGGGCATTGGCACAAGTCCAAAGTGAGGGAAAACGACATTAGTTCAAATTATCATGACTAAACTAACATTCAGCTACCAAACTCAATCAAAAATTATTTTTAAATGTATATCTACAGCTACCAAACTCATTCAATTGTTCAGCTCATGATCCGAACCTATAAAGTAATAATCATGCAGTCTATTTTTTAACAATTCATACATAGTATTCAGCTACTAAGAAATTGATCTACAGCTGATTCTAAACATCAGCTGTCTAGTTATGCATTCCAGTTAATACAACTACGAATATTCAATCAAATAGTAACCGAGCTATCTAGACTTAATAAGATTTCAAATTGCAATTCCAGGGCAGCAAACAAACTTCAATTGTATTTCATGTTCAACAGGTGCAGTTACATCAATATAGGCTGAGAATGTGTACCTGGAGAATAAAATATAAGCAAACGAGGATTCACAGCAAAGAAAAATCAGAGGATCAACACAACAGTACAAGCAGCAGCAAATGAGAGTTTCCAACAGCAACAACACAGCAAATCCAGCCCAGGAATAGACCAGTGATCCAAGTATCAAATGGAATTGAGAGATTGAACACAATAGCACCAAAATAGACCCAAAACTTACTTGCTTGGACTCCAAACCCACTCGAAATCAAACCAGGATTACTTCTGAACTTCAACTACTAGAAATTAAGTTAAACAATGCAAACCAACCACTAAACTTGAAATTGACCTAAGAGATTGAATAAACAGTATTTTTTTTTGGATTTTTCCGTAATTTTCTATTGTTTTTGGCTTTCGAATTTTTGAATTTCTACTTGCAGATCTGGAAAACTGAAGAGTACTTTTGGGGGGGGAGGGGGGGAGCTTTTGGAGGCTCCAAACTTGTGACTTAAGGCATTGGCATGCCTTTTTATAGGCAAAATGAGGGCAGCCTTCAGATTTTGTGTTTGCCTTCCAGTCCCTAGGTTATTTTCAAAATAGTCCCTTACTTATTGACTTGTGTCACAAGTTAGTACCCTAAACTTCCTCAAATTCTAAGCATACCCCTATCTAGAAAGATCTAGGGAGTTCTAGCATTAACTAGAACATGATTCTCCCATCCCAAATACCCAATTTGCCCCCTGGAATTAATCTAAAACTACAACTATAACCAAACAAACCCCTAATCTCTGACTTACCAACATATTGAAAACTAATCCTAATTCGAACTAAAACTAACAAACTAAGATTGAACTAATCAGCTAAGACTTGACATAAACAAGACTAAACAAGAATCAATTTAAACCAACACTGATAGACTAACTAGCAAATTAAAAGAAATATAACTGAGAACTGAACTAAATCAAAGTTTGGAACAGCTAGAATAACATGGCTGGAAATAAACTCACACCAGCAAACTAAACATGATAACAAGCTAATCGGCGTCAATCAATTATGAAATTAATCTCAAGGAAATGAAATCATTGAATTAAAAATGAACAAAAATCAATTAATAACTCTAAGAACTAAAAACAAACCCAAATGAACAGACAAGAGGGCAATTGGCCAAACCAAGAACAAAATAAAAATAAACTCACTGGCGGGTTCCCAAACTCAAAAGCTCGACCGATTCCATTGAGATTCGAGGGCCCATAATCTTGAATTCATCACGAGGGAAGAGAAGAGACCATACAGTACCAAACTTGGCCGATTTTAGAGAATTTAGGGTTTCCGGCCAACTTTAACTCAAACTTCGAGACGCCTGGAGATGATTTGAAGAAAACTAATTGAAGATTCGGGCAAAAGATGGTAAGGAGAACCTATGGTGTTAATTTGGAGAGATTTGGACGAAGTAGCGTCCTGGCCGGAAAGTTTAGATTTAAAATTCGAAGGCCTAGGATGAGATTTGAGAGAAATGGATTATGAATTCGGACAGAGGAGGAAGAGGAGAATCATGGGTGTTATTTTGGGAGTGAACGGCGATGATGGTGTTCGCCGGCGGCGGCGGCTCCGGCGAAATATAGAGAGTGTACGAGGAAGACGACTTATGTTTGTTAGGGTTTTGAAATTAATTGGACAGTTTTATGTGAAATCAAAGATCCATCCTGGGCTGTTGGATTAAAAACGATGGACAGCCGAGATCTAATGACACAAAAACGACATCGTTTTAGTGGCATGGGGCTGGACCGGGTCAGAGTTCGATTGGGCTTGGGTGTGAGTGATTAATGGCTGATATTGGGCTGAAGAATGGCCCAATTGTGAATAATGGAGCAGCCCTCTTTTCTTTTAATTCCCTTTTTTTATTTTTCTTTATTCAATTTTGTTTGCTTTCATTTTGTATTTTTATATATTTTTTTGTATTTTATTTTCTGATTTTCTTAAAATGCTAAATTATAAACACAAAACTCAACTTGACTCTAAAATTTATACTTCCAAATTCCAATTACTAAATTCCCTATTTAAATGCAAACTAAAACAGATTAAAACCAAAGAGTGCAAAAAGGACATTTTTGTTATTTTCCTTTTCCTAAAAGTGACTCACTACTAACTAATCCAAAATGTGAAATTAAATTCTAAATGCAAAATTCAAATATAATTTTTTTTGTATTTTCCATTAGTTAAAGTGCGCAAACAAAATGCCAAAACAATTACTACAACATGCGTCACAAAAATCGACAAAATTGCAAATTAGTGGAATAAATCATTTGTTGAATTTCTAGGAATAATTCATGTAGGGCAAAAATCACGTGCTCACAGCTGCCCCTCTTTGCTCGAGAACACGAAGAGTTTTCGGGCAAAGATAAGTGAGCGGATACGAGCGATTTTTGTCGTTTGAATATTCCGTGTGAAGCATTTTGAAAGAGTTGACCGCACCCTACTTCGGAGGTTGCCTACATATCCTTGGCTAAAAATGGAATCAGGTCAGTGTAGTTCGGGAATGTCTGGTAGCTGGGACTACTGTGATTTCACTGCTATTGCTGCCGCTACTGCTTGCTGACCCCCTTATTACACCGTGTCAAAATAAAAAGAAGCTAGCCTAAGCTATGATCTATGAATTACAAAAAAGGTCCTATCTATGTCTTCAAACTTGCTCTTGTGTTGCCTTGAACTTGTATTCTTCTGATGGAATTCTTGCTTTGTTGCCTTGCATTGTGATCGGAGATGTTTTGCCATTCCTCCAAGTGATGCTTGACTGCTGAAATTTGAAATATATGCCTCTGTTCTCCAGGCGGGCTCCTGACTGCTAACACTTGAAAGATATTCCCTTGTTCTCCAGGTGGGCTCCTGATTGCTGAACTTTGAAAAGTATTCCCTTGTTCTCCAGGTGGGCTCCTGATTGCTGAACTTGAAAAGTATTCCCTTGTTCTCCAGGTGGGCTCCTGACTTCAACAAAATAGACAAACAAAGAAAATTTTCTGCCCTAGTTTGGTGGCTGGGCACATCATGTTATCTAGTATTAAAAATTGAAAGCTAAAATTTGAAATGTATTCCCTTGTTCTCCAGGTGGGCACCTGACTTCTGAACTTGAAATGTATTCCCTTGTTCTCCAGGTGGGCGCCTGACTGCTGGAGCTTGAAAAGTATTCCATTGTTCTCCAGGTGGGTTCCTGACTGCAACAAAACAAACAAAGAAAATTTTCTGCCCCAGTTTGGTGACTGGGTACAGATGTGAGCATTAAACTGAATTATTCTACCAAGAATGTGAAAGCCAAATCTTACTATCCAGGAAGGTCCTGATAATTCCTAACAATTACGAGCCTAAGCTATGTCTTCTAAAGGTATTACTCCCATTACATTTGTTGTCTTAAAAGGTCCTAAACTACTTCCCATTATCCAGGCGGGTCCTGACAACTTCTAGTTAAAGGACAGTGTTAACCTAAGTTATATCTACTGAAGGTACGACTCAAACTTTAAAGCTACGTCCCATTATCCAGGAGGGTCCTGAAAATCAAAATTTAAGTCTTATCTTAAGTGTGTCAATTCTACGGCTGAATTATACTATCCTACAATAATGCCTTGTTACCTAAGGGTTCTTAAAACTGTGTCCCATTATTCAGGAGGGTCCTGACCACACCTAATTAAATCCTATCTTAGACAACCTAGGATACATTTGTGCTAAATTATGCTACTCATGCTTGTTTGGAAATTTAAACTATATCCCATTTTCCAGGAGGGTCCTGAGAGTTTCCAGTCATACCTGTTTGGGTGCTACCTTTTCTTACGGAGGTTTTCTCCGAAATGAACAAAATTTCTTCCCCTGTTTTAATCAAAGAAAAATCTTGTCAATATAAAATGGTGGCTAGTCGCTGGCATTCTTGCTAGGTACACTCCTGCTGCTGGACTTTACTCCGTCTCGCTTTCCTGGACTTGCCTTGAATCCTCTCGACTTCCTGACCGAATTTCAACCCCTTGACTCTGACGACCCAAGTATTCTATTCCATATTGTTGTTCTTGTGTTTCTGACCCCTCTTTTGAAACTGCGCTTCTTCCCCACCATTATCCGACCTATCCACCGATGAAACTTCCAATGGTCCTTTATAACTTACTTTGCTTTTGGACGTCTTTGACATATTCTGGCCCTGTCTGTACAACTTAGGGAGCTGGTAGTTAGCCTTGACATTCCTTCCTTTGTTTCGAACAGAACTGACACTGAAACATCTTAAAGATAGACCTCGAAAGAATGAAATGCAATGACCTCGAGGATTAAGGATAAAGAGAATCCGAGAACGGATGATTCATAATGAAGAAAGAAGAGAATAAGACTTATCTGAGTGGAGATGCTGGTACCATTGAGCATGCCATGCATTTTGGATTAATCAGCCCAGTCTGTCTAACCAATCAACTTCCGATTGCCACATTTGTTGTTCTGGACTTTCACAACCTGATTTTCACTCAAACCCAAACCTTGCTCGTCTTGCCATGTCTTGAGCAGCTTTTGACCATAGATTTGTCTCATTTGCCTGTCTGAAAAACTCACCTTCGCCTTACGGTGCCCGTGAGGGTTTTCACCAGTAAGACTCTATCATTTTTGATTTCTCTCAACTCACTTCGCCTTACGGTGCCTGTGAGGGTTTTCAGCAATAAGACTCTCTTATTTTTATCATTTTCTTCTTGCACCGGGTGTTGCCCCTGACGTGAATCACTTTTACTTGCTCGTATTGGCATTTCCTGAAGATTGATCAGAAGGTCTTTCTTTGGACCGTAATGCAGGCTTTTGGATGAGGTTGGAAAGAAGGGTATCAAAGGCTCAAAACAACTTAACATGGGTTCACAGTTACAACTTTTGGAATCAACTTTCTTGCACAACCATAACTTCTGCCCCAGTTTCTTCCGTGGGGACTTGTGGGATTTTGTTTTGGTGTGACTGAACCTCAGGGAGAGGCTGCCTACGTACCCTTTCGGGATCAAGTCAAACGTAGTTCAGGTCATAGAAATTACTTTGTTATTGCAATCTTTCCTTTTCTTCCACTTTCTTTTCTTTCTTTTCATTTCTTTTTCTTTCTCTTCTTTTCTTCATTTTTCTTTTTCTCTTTTTTTTTCTTTTTTCCTTTTTTTTTTCTCTTTTTTGTCCTTTCTTTTTCTCTTTTTTTTTTAGTATTTGTTGTTTTCTTGTTTTCTTTCTACTTGATTTTTCCTTGTCGTCGTAGCTTCCCTAAGTCGTTTACTGATTCTGTAAAGAGGGGTTACGAAAGAAGTAATGAGGCTCAAAAGGGGTACAAGGATACAGTGTTGTGTAGCAGACAAATGCCTTCATCATTTCAATCTCAAAAATATGCCAAATAC